>NW_028145507.1:475000-555000 GCF_977016875.1 Pavona decussata | reverse complement strand
GATGATAAAGCTTCTATTTGATTTTCTTACGCGAGGGAATTTACGTCAATGCCAGGGGCAATGTTAAATTTTGGTAATTTGAAGAGTAAGAAGCAACCATGTCGACCGAACAGGCTACACAATGGCCGCTATATTTTTGAAAACAAGAGCGGCATTCCTATAACACCATATAAGGAGCACATGATTGACGGAAGCAAATCGCCAAATGCTCGCGGGGATCGCGTATCAATGAAATCGGTGGTAATTCCGATATTTTTAGCCAGTGAGAGTGAGAAATCGATTTCCTCGAATAAATCGAAAATCTGGCCGTATTTTGAGAAATAAACCGTGAAACCTTTGAAAACACATAAATACCTCGCTACAAATTGAAAAGTTTTTTCTAGAAGGATTGGTAAAATTAAGAGAAATAAGAAGTATTGAAGATTTAGTAAAGTTTTAAAATTAGAATTTGTAGTTAATAATTAATAGACGGACACCAAGTTAGTCCACTAGCAACCTGTGGTGCTCTTGTGTGGGTATCAACTGTCTGTTGGTGTTCCAAAAATCCTTTTCTTTCTTCTATCTCTCCTTAAAACCTCTTTAAATTTCATTCAAATTGAGGTTAAATCCCCCCTTAACTTGCAATTGATTCTTAACTGACACCAGAACTCATCACTTTGGTCTTTCTTGACTTCAGGTGTTTTTAATCTTCAAAAAAAAAAAAAGAAAGTCGAATAGTTAACCCTGCCTTCAAACTGCTTAGTGCAATGCGGCAGTAAAAATACAGGATTCACCCACCCAGAACACGTTGCACGTAGTTGTCTCCTCTTTCCGCTCAAAGGGAGCGAGCTGTTATCAGGTTATAATCAATAATTTTTTTAGTCCTTTGTCAGTTCGTTTATTTTCTCAGTTTCATCGATGTAGTATCAAAACATTAAATCGTCGCGGAGATTCGTTTCGTATCCAAGGTTCAGCATATTGCAGAAGGCCAAAAACCAGTTAAAAGGCAACAAGCCAAGCCGCCGAGACAACTTTGTATCGCAAGGGAAATAACTTTGTACAAAAAGAATAGGTCTGCAAATAGGTGGGTTTTCTAGTTTAATTTTAGTTCGTGTCTAACCCCAGACAGACCCTTATCTGGTTAATACCCGATGGAGCCTGAATTAAAAAAAAACTGACGGTTGTCGAAAAACTGATTCATTGAAATATAGAAATTTAACGATTTTCAACAATCATTATTCCTAATTCGAAAATGGTATACGTTGTTTTGTGTGGTCATTTACTACTTAAATGAGAAGACACTGACGTTTCAGGCTACTTTCTATGTAATGTCCTTTATTCACTAAGCAATTATCTATATTAGAGTACAATTATTTATTGTAAACGTATGTTTTGGCTTATTCCTAGAAATTCTAAAACTTCAGTGTTCAGTCAAAAAAGTACGATAATATTTAACTTTATTTTACTCTATTATTTTCACTCCTCGCTGCAAGCCTAAATATTTATTCACTTTCTTGAATTACATTTTTGCTTCATAGAAACTGAGTTCTTAGTATTTTCGGTAATTTAACTTTTCAATTAAGAAAAACAACACCTCTAGAAACTTATCTTTAAAAAAACCTTATTACTTCCTTTAGAAGGTGTTTTCAGTGGTGAAAATGGAAAAACGATATTGCTGATCTGTAATGAATGTTACTATGTTTCATGCTCGTGCTCGCTCACCACACCTTGAAGCCGAACTTCGCATAACAATTAACTTAGCGAACCTCATTAAAATCCAACTTCACTCGCACACTTTAAGAGCTCTAGGTTCTGCGCTGCCAACTCAATCATTTTCAATTGAATTTTCCTTTTCCTTTAAGGCTAAAACTAAAATCTGTTTCAACAGAATCTTAGTAAAACTTGGTTACTTTCAGGCTAGCGATTTGAATTGCTGTATCGGAATTGTCTTTTTTCAGTTTTCTAAATTTTGGCACGAACAAAGAAACCTTACCTAATTTCTTATTTTTTTTAGCTTTTCGGCTCATTGCAGCTGAATTGGGGCGTGGACACCTACTTTTCGCATAACAATAATGTTTATCGTTAAGAAAAACCAATTAACTTTAACGTTCAACATAAAAATAGAGCTGTTTTGTGAACCATAATCAGTATAGTAGATGTCTTGATTCTGACAAAGAGGAGCACAATTCCCTAGCTGAATAAAGCAAGTTGGACATCAATCTCTGGCGACTTTGTATTTTTAAAATCCGTCTCGTAACATTATTCTACTTCTATTCAGTAACAGTACTTTCACATCATGCAGTAGCATTCAGTAGTTTCACATAAGCTAACAGTAACACATGTCCTTGTTACTATAATAATCAATAGTTATACACTACATACGTACTCCATTGCTCAGAAAGAGAGGACGGTGTCAGCTGGATCTTCCATTTGATTTGAATTCGATCTTGGAGGATACGAATTGTTTTCTGATGTAAGGTATATGAAATGATTCATATATGAACTGCGGATCAGTGTAGATGAAAGCGAGAAGTGATCATCGCAGTGAATTTTCCAATTTATGCAATTGGAAATTAGAAGCCTGAACAAAATTCAGGCTTCAACGGGATTCGAACCTATGACCTCCGCGTTACCGGTGCGATGCTCTACCAACTGAGCTATGAAGCCACACATTGGGAGCAAGGTCAATTATGAGTTCCCTTTTCCCGTGAGAGGAGTGAAATGATGTAAAGTACATGAAATGATTCATATATGAACTGCGGATGTAGATGAAAGTGAGAAGTGATCATACCTGTGAATTTTCCAATTTATGCAATTGGAAATTAGAAGCCTAAAAAAATCAGGCTTCAATTGTTTTCTCAGTTTTCTGTCGTTCTAGCGCTGTGGTAATGTGCGCTTTTAAAGCTACTGAGGCTATTCAGTGTACGGGTTCGGTAAAGCTTTAATTGACATGTTTTGTTAATTTATGTCGTTCTTTTTCATAGTTTAATGGATACAAATATTCCGCATTAAAGAAGAGTTTCGATTTCGCTCATTTTCGTGTTATTTACAGGCTCGCACATGGTTCTTGTTTCTGAAGTCAAAAGCTAAAATGTATCTAATGAGATAAAGTTCACATTTGAAATTGATATCTACTTTTTCAATTCTGAATTGCCTACAGATATCCGGTGAAAACAGTTTCCAAAGAAGACTGAGTCATTTTCGTAACAGTGATATCGCCGTGAGTGTGATAGTTACCCACCGACACTGAGGTGAATAGTTGTTAAATAACCTTTATTTACGTTCGGCAGTGTTTATAACACAAGTGATAGTAAGGCCGAGCATTAAACTTCACAAAGAATTAATTTAAATTGAACATATCATGGTTAATTATCCCAGCTTGTAGGAGGCAGCCTAGCTGCCTCCTCACATTTTTTTCTGGTTATGAGAATATCGTGTAGGAAACCAAAACTTTGTCATTTTTCTTGTAAGCCGTGGCAAAAGACGTGTTGAATTTTAAATACTACCTTTAAGTTAGCTGTCACTGCCTTGAACGATGAGTGTTGAAACACAATATTGAATTCAAATGGTCGAGCTCCCGCCCTTCCCATTCACCTCAGTGAGAAGCTTTGAAAAAAGTCAGAACTGTTTCTACCAGCAACTTCTGTATGCTTGGAATGAATGTCCTTTTTAATATTTATCGCAAACGAACACCATTTATGTTCAATTGTACAGTGACGTCACAACTAATTATGCGATGGCCCGTGCACCGGAAGTCGGCCATGCTGGTGGACATTCAGCCGGTCGCGTGGTGTCAAAACAAAGGCCATTAGGTCAATTACTTCGCGGTTTGTTAAAGGTCTTTGTGTTTTCAGTACTGTATCAATGGGCTACATTTGTGCTGTAAAGAGTTGTGGACACAATACTGCTAGAGATAAGGGTAAATACAGATTTTTCAGGTTTCCAGCGATAATAGCAAACAAAGGCGAAGAAATTCGCGAATTGAGCGAACGGCGAAGAAGGCAGTGGTTTGCAAATATTCACAGGAAGGAATTCGACGATAAGAAAGCTGAAAACTCTCGAGTTTGTAGCATTCACTTTATTTCTGGTGAGTAAATAATATGTAGAATAATATCTTTTCGTACAAAACTCCTGGCAACGGACCAAATGATAGCTGAACTGGCGATCGCCTCGTGTACATTTTGGCGCGTATGGTTGTGTAATCTTTGCCAGGAATCTTTGCATTCTAGCTGCATGGATTTTGAGATAACCTAGCTAGTCATTTCTAAATAACTGTCTGAAATAATAACCTTAAGATTTGCTCTGTGTTTACAATGCTATTTGAAAAAGAAAGATTAGGTTGTATTATTTTATCTACTTAAACTTACTTGCAGGAGAGCGTGCAGAGCTCTTGGACACCAACAACCCTGACTGGGCACCTACTGTGAATCTTGGTCACGATAAAATTAAACAAAAAGTTTCCCAGCTAGCAGTTTCCCGAAATGCTCGCGCTCAAAAGAGGAATGAAAACAAACGGAAATACGATGAGATGGCTTCTTCCTCTACATCTAGAAAAAGTGGTGAGGTGGAGCTCGAGGTTGTTCAAGAAAAAGAATATGTTGAGCCTGAAACATCAAGTAAGTGTACATTATCAATAGGGTCCTAAAAGGTCAGGTTTGCTCTCTTATTTATAAGTTTTCTCCACAAAGGTATTTCAAGTTCATGGAGATTACCGGTAAATAATGTTGATGCTAAAAACTTGTCATCCTGCCTTCCCTTTTTTTTTGTAGAAATAAATAGAAATAAATATTATCACTTACATATCAAATCTTTTAAAATGGTAAACTTCATAATCCTGTTTTTGGCATTGTTTGTATGCCTCCTTCAAGCTTACCACTAAGTTTCATGAGTCATTCAGTTAACATACGTTCCATGTATATATTTTCATTGCAGTGAGTGTGAGCAATTTCACTGCAGCCTCATGTTCACTAGATGAAAGCATTAATCTTGCTGATAACAGTAACGATGACAACGACGACCACAACAAATGTTGCCAGACTGAAAATTTTGTTCACAACGAATATTGCCAGACTGAAAATATTGTTTTAGCAGAGGAGTACTGCCAGACTGATCTTGACATGGCTCAACTGGACAGACAGCAGATCTACATGCAAGATATCACTGATGAGCTCAGCAGTACAAAAGGCCAACTGCAATCAGTTCAGCTAACTGAGGATAGCTTCAGAGATAATGATGATAAAACCAAGTTTTACACTGGAATCCCCAAATTTAATCTTTTAATCCATGTCCTTATAGTCCGTGGGCCAGAGAGTGAAACCCTCCCCCCATCTCGGGATTTTTGCAGACATGTATCATTTTAAACCTCCACCCAAGGGTATTCCAAAAAACAATGTTTGCACTTGATCGATTGGTGGGTGTGGCCGTATGGCGCCATTCTTTATTTTAATCAAAGTGCCACAGGCTACCCAATCTGGAATTTTACTAACAATCTTCTTAAAAGGTATTATCCATGGAATTAACACACAAAACTACCCATACATACTCTTCTCTACCCCCTCTGTTAGATGATACCTCAACTTTCACTTTTAAGCTTCAAAAAGTTGACTACTGCGCATGTCACAAAGTTCATTCAGCCTGTGCAAGGGGTATATGTGAAGTGATGCTTAAGAATTACTGATGTTTCCTTGCTGTAAATAAAACTTTCACTTTTAAGCTTTAAAATTGACCACTGCGCATAACACAAAGTTCATTCAGCTTATACCTATTCAGACTGTCTGAGATCAGAAGCCGCTTTGATTTATTGGAAGCTTTTTTTAGACATAACACTAATGTTTGTCTCTTTGACATTATTTTGCAAAATGAATGAAGCACCTCGCGGAAACATTCTTTTTACTTTTTATTTTCGTTGATTTAGAACTTTGATCCTTAAAGCCTTTTCATCTTTTCCCTCCTTCTCCATTACGCCCTGTCTGTAAAGTTAAAATCCTTGATCGTGCTAATTTTTCTATTGACAGCTAAAATAACAATCAGAAGAATAATTCTTTTTTCTTACAATTATTGTATGAAACATCCGAAGCTTTAGGTCTCTGGTAAACAAACTTTATTTATTTATTTATTTATTTATTTATTTATTTAAAAAAACCTCTAATGTACAAGTTCAAAAACATATCTTCATTGTTTGTTTACTTGGCATGAATGTTTTGTTGTAGCACTTCATTGCCTTCCATCACGTGCGGCGAAAGAGACAAACATTACTGTTTTGTCTGAAAGAAGCTTCCAAAAAATCAAAGCGGCTTCTGATCTCAGACAGTCTATGGCTCGTTAAGACAGGTTAGACGACATCTGCTCAAATATTCTAGGCAAATTTTTGCCAGCCAGGTAAGGATACTATAGGTCATGCTATCAACGCTTTACAAATGTTTCCGACCAGTGAATCGCAAAAAGCCGGCATCTTGTAGCAATTCGGAGCCCGGACCGGATGCTGTCAAAAGGCACAGATTATCAAGACAGTGAACATCAACACCATTGCGCCTAATGCCAGCTGATAGGTGCCTTTTTTGCGACAAAAACCGTTTACGGAAGTCCGGAAAAGAAGAGCATCTATTCAAGTGTGTCACAAAGACAGCGGAAGATATAATAAAGAGAGCCGCAGAGACAAAACAAGATGGAGCCGGAGTATTCTGCTGAAGATACAGGGTATTGACTTAGTCGCCAAAGAAGCGCATTACCATGCCTCGTTCCGTAAAAATTACACTCAATCAGTAAATAGCAAAGAGGTCCCCAAAGAGCAGGAATCAAATGAGGCCCAGGTAGCCATGAAGGCAGCCCACAAGGCTGCTTTCGACACGCTAACTGAGCATGTTAAGAAATCAATCATATCAGGAGGTAATGTGGAGAGGATGTCGATGCTTCATGAACGGATCCTGGCTTACATCCTACAAAACAGTCCTGACTGCTATTATCCTGATTATAGACCAGATAATCTTAAGTCAAAGTTAGTTAAGCAGTTTGGAAGTTCAATCCAGTTTTGGCAGCCAAATTACAGAAGCGAGTTTGTGTATTCATCAGACATCAAAACGGGGGAAGCAATCGGAGTGGCATTTAAAGCGGTGACTTCTGAAACCAAGAGACTTGAAGAGGCAGCATTCACTTTTAGGAAGAGCTATTCAAAGTGCGCACATCGAATCTGAGGAAATGCCACGGCCTCTATCAGCAGATTTTCTTGTGAGTGATACATACTACCACCGCCATGCCTTCAAGAATTTCTGTCAAGTTTACTTGCCGTCAAGAATGATAGTTCTGCAAGTAGACAAAGACTGATATCCTCGTTTGCCCAAGATATCTGTAAAGCAGTTACCAATGGACAGTGGACGATGCCAAAACATCTACTTCTTGGAATGACTTTGAGGCACTTGACTGGCAGTGCTGGGATTGTAACGCTGATTAATCGATTTGGCCATTGTGCTTCCTACTCGCGGGTTCTTGAGCTAGAAACAGCTATGTGCAAAGCTATTGATGAACAAGAAGGTGTTATTCCATTCATGATCAGCCCAGACATGACGTAGTCACACACCTGTGCTGGGACAACTTCGACTTGAGGGAGGAAACGCCATCGGGCGCGGGCACAACACATTACTGCTCACGGCATTATCATTCAGGAAGTGTCAGAAGATACAAGAAATAATACAGTCACACATACAACATCTGATCAACCTAGAACAAAGGGCCGATCTGTTCGATGCTCCTCAGAAGTCTGATGCCTGATGCTGTATTTGAAAGCGCGGATCTGTTCTAAAATTTACATGGAGAAACTTGGTAACGAACATTAATCACTTTTACTACTTTTAGCACAATGGTCTGCTGACGATGGTGACGCGTAACCAGCCGACCCCATTACCTGATGAAGACTAGCAGTAAGGAGTCGATACGTTGCGGACCACAGCCAGTGACTACACAGTGAGACAAGTAAATCATACTGATTGTTTCCAGTGAATCTGAAGAGGTTGCAATCTACAAAATCTAGTAAAGGTGTGTAACTGCTCTGTTTTATTTACAGCAAGGAAACATCAGTAATTCTTAAGCATCACTTCACATATACCCCTTGCACAGGCTGAATGAACTTTGTGACATGCGCAGTAGTCAACTTTGAAGCTTAAAAGTGAAAGTTGAGGTATCATCTAACAGAAGGGGTGGAGAAGAGTAAGTATGGGTAGTTTTGTGTGTTAATTCCATGGATAATACCTTTTCAGAAAATTGTTTTTAAAATTTCGGGTTGGGTAGCCTGTGGCACTTTAATTAAAATAAAGAATGGCACCATACGGCCACACCCACCAACCGACCAAGTGCAAACATCGATTTTTGGAATACCTTTGGGTAGAGGTTTAAAATGATACATGTCTCCAAAAATCCCGAGATGGGGGGAGGGTTTCCTTTTTCTGGCCCATGGACTATTAATCTTATTGCTCCCCACATTAAAAGAAACACCCAAAATGCACTTAGTCAGTTTCAGGAATTCATGTTAGTTTTAATCAGATTAAAACTTAATTCCCCATTGCAGGACTTAGCTTATCGATTTAATATATCCGTGCCAACTGCACACAGAATATTTGACAGGTGGATACATGTAATGTCTGTTAGACTTAAATTTTTAATTAAGTGGCCAGAGCATGAGGAACTGGAAGCCACCATGCCTGTGGTTTTCCAACGCAACTTTGGCAAAAAAGTTGCAGTCATCATTGACTGCTTTGAGATATTTACAGAAAGACCATCTAGCTTAATTGCCAGGGCAATGACTTGGTCTAACTATAAACATCACAATACTGTTAAGTTTCTCATAGGTGTAACACCACAAGGTGTTATCTCGTTTATATCAAAGGCATGGGGAGGGAGAGTCAGTGACAAATATCTTACTGACAATTCTGGTTTGTTGAGAAAACTTTTACCTGGGGACATAGTGCTTGCTGATAGGGGCTTTGACATAGCTGACAGTGTGGGTTTTTATCAAGCTCGCCTTCATATACCGGCATTTACCAGAGGCAAAAAACAGTTGTCTGCAGAGGAAGTAGAGGAGACAAGGAAAATTGCTAATGTAAGAATCCATGTAGAAAGAGTAATTGGTCATGTACGCAGAAAGTACACTATATTACAAGGAATACTCCCTATTCAGTTAGTGACAGCTCGGCGAGGAGATGATTTGGCTCCAATAGACAAAATTGCAATAGTCTGCTGTGCCCTTACTAACCTATCAGAGTCCATCGTACCTTTTGATTAAATATTTTAGACCTTTTCTAGCATAAAAAGTTCGTGCACTAGCAGTTTTGGAGCAAATACATGCCAAAAATTTAGAATTACACTTAACTTGTGTTTCACTGCCCTCGCATGTACAGAAGATTATTTAACCTTAAAGCTGTAGTATCTGTTGGCAATAGGCAATAGCCCTCTTATTGTCTTATTTTTGTGTAAATTTTTAGTTGAAATAACTAAAGATTTTTTTACAATTCTAAACAGAACAGTTATGAAAGGCTTAGCACTGTTCGAATAAAATGTTATTTTACTGTAATAAACTGTCTTCTGCTCTTTGATCTTACAATAATAACCAACTGACAAAATCTATTGAAGAGTTACAGTGTAAGAACTATTCTCCTAAAAATAAAACTGGAAAATCTTGAATGGTGTAGGAAAATACAAACGATTTGCCACTTTAGAAATGACAAGGGAACTGAAGTCGAAATATGTCCAACAATTATTACTGTGATTGTTACTGGGGGCTTAAAAATGGTTATCCCACAAATTTTGTTAAAAGCTGTGTGACTTTTCCTTTTCCCCAGAAAAAGTCTCATTACTCTTTGGGAAGAGTAACTCAGACTAGTTTCATTCTCATTCTAAAGTGGTGAACACATAAGTAGCAGAAAATAAATTGTTTAATGTGTAGTTTTTTTCCAAAACCACTTTGGAAAACAATTTTACACACAGGAGGGGCAAACCATTCACCATCAGGCTCTGTGGTAAGTCCCACACATGACATGTGAAACCACTGGATTTTGCAGCCAGCCTTGTCACACCCAATTAGTCGGCTATCCTCAATGTGCTGTTGGCAGAAGCACCAGGGTCCATCTTCGTCGCTGTCTGTTGATGGTGATTCAGTGAGACGAGGCTGAGCACTAGAACGTGTGTACCATTGTCCTAAAATTTCTGGGAGAACTCCTTTCTTGTAGAAGAGTATTGCCCTTGTCAACACTCTGTCCCAAAACTCAGTGTCAGGCAATACTTGCTGAACAAACATGTCCTTTGTAGTCCAGACAACAAAATCACAGTACTCCACTGCGGTTACAAACAACTGGCACTGTAATTGGTAGTAATAAGGATGAACTGTATCTAAGCACAAATCAACCCCATTGTCATCATGTTTGAGACAGAAACTGCTGTCTGCTGCAGCAGTAGCCAGCATGGCATCCTTGTACTTGTAAGGACATTTAATTTCACAGAGTCCTTTTCCACAGCACTCACAAAAAACAAGACCATCGGGTGAAGCACCTAAAAAGGGCCAGTTCTCGTTTATGTGTAGCCCACTGTCCGCTACAGACAAATTGAGGTGCTGATCGCAAATTGAAAACTCATATGCTTCTCGCGCTTTGCTCTCGTTTGATATGCCCCATTTTGTTGCTGCATTTGAGAAGCGATGAGCACCAGGGTAACAAATCGTCTTAATCAGGCTTTTTGATGGCTTGTCGGGATTGGTTGAGCAAGCAGCTTTAAACTTTGAAGCAGTCACTCGCCCTGATCTTTGCTCAAACCACACTTTGCTGTCTGCCTGGTCTCTTGTTGCTTCCTCGACAATTTCTGCTTCTTTGACACTTATCTTGAGCTCATTAAAAGCTGTTTCGGACTTTTGCTGTAACTCCTGTAAGGTGTCTTCCAGATTCTCTTCATTAAAAAGCTCTGTTAATGGCTTTGGCATTGTTTTGTCCTCAACAGGTACAAAAGCAGCATTATAAGGTGCAACAATGGATAGAATGGCTGGTTTGATCCCACAGTTACTGTTTGAAATTCTTTCGAAAAAGTTGGCCTGTTCTTCTGCTGTGGTTGCTTGGACATTTCTCCTCTCTCTGTGTTCTGGGGTAGCAGATCCCTGTTGACCCAAAGTACTATGCCGTTTCTTGGCAGAGGAAAGGTCCATTTCACAAACAGGAATGTATGGAATTTCCTTCACATACGAAGGCATTACCCACTTACTTTTTTCCTGCGTACATGTAACCGACTGTCGCATTCAAACGCCAGCTTCAATGGCAAAAAGAAGAGCCCCGACGTGTGAGCAGGCCTCGCAAAGTCCTGCCATGCAGTTACAGTGCGCCATGCACACGTTTCCATCCTTTTCAACGAGGAGCCATGTCTTCAGAGGCGTCTCTCTCGCTCGTTGTGAGTGATTTACTCTCGCTGTAACAACCACTTTGTCGGTCCCAACCACTGGTTTGGTAAAAATTGTATTTACCCACCCTGAAACGAAGAAGTTGTAAGCGTCCATAGACTTGTACGCTTTTATTTGCTTTCCAGTAATCCACGAAGTCTGTAGCACCAAATAGTTGACGATGTCAGGATATTCCACGCTAGGGTAATCCGCTAAATCCTCGCTACACTCCGATTTTTTAACATATATGGATCAAATCCACACGTAAGTACCTTTTCACGATATCTCGTCTTTGCTGGACCGGTAAGACCGGCGTAATATTCCGAAAAAGCCACACTAGCGCTCGAACACGCGTCCCCGGACGCCATATTTGACTGAATGGATGTCCAACGCGAGTTACATAACAAAATTTGGTCACGTGGTTGAAAACGAAGAATTGTGATATCTGTTGTCTGTGAAGAAACAAAACCCACTATTTGCGTCATTTGGTAAGTGCGTTTTGACAGAGTAATTCAAGAGTTTCTATTGAACTCGAGAGAAAAAGGGGTCATTGAACGATCAGAGATCAAAGCAGAATTCTCTGATTACTACAGGTCAAATTGACCCAAACTGCACGCGCCTACGGCTCAAGGTATTTAGACCAATTTTGAAATAATACTTTAGGCATTTATCCAAAACAGCCCGGAAACTATAAATTCTAAGTCTTCTATAAACTGACTGACATTTCATCTATGTCTACGGAAATCATGTTTTATGTTTTGACCCGTCCATCTTTCACAATTTTCAGAATTTTTGAAGCAGCTTTTGAATGTGTTCTATCATTTCAACTAGCAATCCTTACGACTTGAAGAGGGAGACAAGCCAGTGTTAATAGAAAGGGAGACTTATTACAAAATCCTGCATATTAGAGAGGCAATTTGATTTTCAACAGCGCAAGAAACCAAGCTCTAAATACTAAAATGACTGAAACTGACGCATTAATCACTTATTTCTGATGACTTTATATTTGAAGTTTGAAGTTTATTTGCCTTTCTTTCTAATATATTTACAATTAATTGAGTGGTTAATGTATGGCGAGGTGACCTCTAGAAACCACCAGGCTTATAGTTGAGGCCACCTCGTACCTAAGTCTTTTTGTTTTTGTTTCCAGCTAGCAAACTCGACCATGACACAACCCAAGCAGGCCATCTTTAGAGATGTTCTCATAATAGGTGCCGGTTGGTCCGGACTTGTGGCTTGTAAATGTATGTTGGAAGAAGGGTTAACGGCTGTGGCACTTGAAAAGCCCAATTTACTTTTCAGTCCAGGCTGAAATTTCCTTACATTTACATGAGCATTTTCAGCCCTGGCTGAAATTAATAGCAAACTCTTTTCCAAAAGGGTTTGTTAACGGAGTCCGGCTGAAATTTCGCCAGACTTTCCCATACTACAAGGTTGAAAAGGCACCCTTTTCAGGTCGGGCCCCCATGTAGCACTCCCACTTCCGGAACTGTAACAGCAAGTATTTCCTCCGTTTATATTTTGCAGGATTATCCTGGATTTGCAACTGGACCACAAACGGCTCTCTGCTTGCTTACCAAGGTCAGTAGGTCACGGTATTGCTGAGTGGAAGAATGATGCCAAATTTTTCCGTTTCTTCATCAATAAAAATGGCCACGTTTTAGATAGAGTCGACTACCAGCGCTGTGTTCCAAAAGGAACAAGTAAAAGCATCAAAGGCAAAACAGTTATCCTCTGCGATGGCACTGAGGTAGTTGTTGATGTCATCATCCAGTGTACAGGTTACAAGACAGAATTCTCTCTCCTCCCCCCTCAGTTTCATGCCGTGCCCTTGACGCACAATTACAAGTTTATCTTCAACGTGGAAGACCCCACGCTAGCATTCGTGGGTAACGTTCGTCCGGTGGTCGGATCTATCTCCAGCATAGCCGAGATTCAGTCGCGATTTGTCGGAAAGGTGTTCTCGGGGAAGTGCGATCTGCCACCACGAGACGAACGTTTTGAAGTAATATATCAAGCACGAGACACAGTGTTTCATCACATATCAAACACCGAGAAGAGAGTTGAAAATACGACGCGTAGCGGAGTATTTTTGACGAACTTCGAGGTTTTTGATATTGTGATGAAACACTGTGACGAGAGTTTGATATAACTTCTCAAACAAACTGATTTTGAAGGAGAAATTAAGGATGCAAAAACAAGGAGTTTTTCATCAGATTTCCAAACACGTCACGGTGCATGATTTCCTTTGTCTTTGGCTTTTGAATTATTAATGAGTTTGAGAAGTGTCGTTGAAAGACAAGAATTCCTGGGACGAATACTTTAACG
Source organism: Pavona decussata (assembly GCF_977016875.1). NCBI lineage: Eukaryota > Metazoa > Cnidaria > Anthozoa > Scleractinia > Agariciidae > Pavona > Pavona decussata. The sequence goes on along the minus strand of NW_028145507.1, from coordinate 541,289 downwards.
ATTCTTCCCGAAGACTGGGTACACTGGTGGGGGCGTACAGTTACATTGATGACATCGGAAGACTCTGTGGAATAAAACCGGATTACTGGCGGCTGTTTTGGCGGAATCCCCTGGCCGTTTTTGCACCGTACGACGGCTGCTCGTTTCGCCTCAATGAGCCCGAGAATGAAGCTTGGGCCTTGCAGCATTTGAGGGTGCAGATGACTGACACCTTTGGTCCTACGCATGATCCGAGTGTTCTTGGATCAAAACTCCGGATTTGGATTTTCCCAAAGAAACGCACCCTTAGCCTCCACAGACGAATTGTTTTCGATAACTTACCAGTCGCAGAGCGTTCCTGTCTGACAAGTTTTTTGTAGAGTGTAGGAAGTCGTTTAACGTCCCCTAGACGTCCCGTAGTGATGAATACCGTGATTTAAGCCTCCATCCCCGGTCAAACTATTCCCCATAGTTGCTGCGCAGACCTTTTACCGATGGATTCGTGGGGAAACTCGTCTGGGTACCATTTGCCTTCTTCTCATTTTCTGAAAGGTTGAAACAAGCTATCAGCCAAGGCCAAAAAGGTATTACCTAAAGTTGATAATTGATTTTGGCGTAACGTATTTATTACCTTCATAAAAGGCATGGGGTTCAACAGGCAACAGGGTTACTATAACTATTTATTATGGTGTCGAAGGAAAATCACATTTATTTCTATGTACATAGTTTGCACTGTATATCTGTAAATCAAAGCACGTAAGAGTCTTTGGTTTCACTGTAAAAGCAAAGTCAACTACATATTGCAGAAGATTCAAGATGTTTGACCGGCTTTAAGATCATTCCCCTAAAATAGAACCTACACTCAGATTTTTTCCAAACTTTGTTCATGTCTGGTTCACTATATGTAAACTGCAAAAATGAAATAAAAAGAGGGGGTCACCATGCTAGTTCTTCAGCAACGAAGCATTGAAATATGGTAATTTCTGCATGTTTGGACAAAAAGGACTATAATAGAGCATTTGCCAAAAACAGGAATTATTTTCTGAAAAGAACAGTTAACGGCCATTTCATAGAATTTTTTCCCTGTTCATAAATCATTTTCAATGTGAAATCTTTTTGAAAACTATTCCTAACCAGTACTACTGAGATATTCAACAAAATAATCTAATTCATTACCTCTGAAGGTAGGCCAAAATGTCCATTGGCTAGATATTAGGCGCAAAATTTGATTTTTCCAACTCTAGGATTTTCCTTCAATTTTCACGGTAGTTGGCAAACGATATTGTGGTTAGAAATCTAAAAAGAGAAAATAGGTTCACAGGGTTGGTTTTGCAGATATTTCACAAAGCAGTGGTAAATCGAGCTTCAAAACTGGTTTCTCCACGAAGGGACTGGGGCGAGTCTTATGAAAACACCTTAATTTCCGCGCAAAATGCAAATTAAGAATTTTGTTGTTAGATGCAAGTCAGATTGAGTGATACTCAGTAGTTAGCTAGAAAAGAGCGCACATTTTTTATTTTGCCATTGTGCGCAGTAGAGTTGCGCACTGGAAAACAGGGGAATGTGTTTGGTCGCTTTCACGAATATACTGCCGTCTAGTTCCAGTGTATGACAATTTCTCTGGCAAAAAGCCATTATCAACGGGGGAATGGTTCTAGATCAACCCCCCCCCCCCCCCGCAACCAGTGAATTCCTTTCAGTGACAGCATCGTACCATAACGAAACATAGGAGGCTATCCAAGATCTTCCAAGGGGAAGCTGACGAGTGCAATTTAAAATACATACACTGAGTATTAGTCGTGTCATCTTTGTCGATTAATAAAAGTAGCGATTATCATAACAAGTGTCACAAAAATAGTTATATATTTATTTACACCAACCCAAGATATTTTGCAAACCGCAGCGTTTTGTCTTGCGTCTGAATTTTGAATGAATTATTGCGTAGATGATCTACAATAGTTTCAGAGATAGTACTCCCCCCATAACAGATCTGCGTGGACCAGTTTGGTACCAAAAAATAGTCTTTTCGATTATAATCACATCTCTGTGTCTCCGAACACGGAATTTGAATTAATTTTTTTGGGGTAGAATTCCATTTATAGTGAGTCGTGAAATTACGGTCGCGCCTGAAAAAGAAAATTATTATGCACTTTTTATCTATCTAAGCTCGTGCATCCATAACTCGATAAACGGCACCAGTTGTCGCATTAATATATAGGTATACTAAAAATATAAAAATAAATGCACTGCGATGTTTCCAACATCATTATCATTGTCTGCCGTCTAACTTGCTATCGAATCAGTTGCTTTTATGTTTCAACTCACCTGTAATGTATGGTAAACTATTTTTTTTTTCTACCTTTTTTTTTAATGTTTTTTCTTTCATTTAAGCACCACACATTACTTACAACACTAACACTGCTTACAATACTAACATTACTTACAAAACTAAATTTCTAACAATGCGTAACACTATTTACAATATAGTAACGTTACTACAATACTAACTATAAATACAACACTTATGTTAGTTATGCTAGTTATTTTTATAATACATATCATTTTTATTTATTAACCTTGTTTTCTACAGTTTGTCACTTAGGGAGAAAAAACGAGAGCACTATAAAGTATACCGTTATAAAGTATCTAAAGCGTACAGTCTATATTTTTTCCATTTAAGTTTGTGACTGCACTCGTTCTTATTTGACATCGTTATTTACCATTCTAATCGATAAGCGTAGTTGATCTTATTGGTGAATATTTTAAAAGAAGGATGGGTACCTTTTTGGCGACAATCATAGATATATTGCTTAGCTAAAATTACAAGATGATTTAATAAAAGAAAATTGTTCTTTCTCTGCCAGATTCCCAAAAGAATATCAGTATTAGAACGTCCCTCTACTAACTATGTTTGCACCAACAAATAAAGTCCAGCCAGAAAATCGTAGTATAGGTCAGGAGCACGTAATGAATAAATGTTCGAGGGATTCGAATGTACATAATGGCGAAGTTATTAGACCTATTTTACAGAGGAATGAATTCGTTACTAAGTATCTATTTAAAATTTTATATTGGAATTCCCGCGATTTTGTATCCACGAGGACTTTAAAAGGCAGTTTGTATATTTCGCGCCAATCTAAACATTCACCTGAGTACAGATCCGTAAATTTCTTTGGCGCAGTTGGAGTGCTTTCATACTTTGCTCGTATTTCCTTATAAACATTTTTCGAAACAGCTTTATCGATTCCAACGCACATGTTCTTTAAAACGTAGTTGGATATGGTCACTTAAAACAAAAGATTTCCCACTTTTTGGCCCACAAGACAACAAGGAGTTTCGCTACACCATCGGAAGGGCATAAAGAATCTGCATCAAGTAAAACACTTCCATGGGTGAGAAAATTGATTCATTTAGATTCTGTTTAATAATTACATCATTCTTGTCACTTATAAGATCTTCGAGTGTGACTATTCCTTTATTAAATAGGCTATAATGAAAAATCGATGTTCCATTAATTAAAATATCCTTATTATTCCATATTATTGTATTCGCTCTTGTGTTATTGTTCAAAATTTGACTGCACTCTCCCGTTGCTGCAGAATGCTCAGCGAAGATTTGTAAACATTCTTCGTAAAAACGAGATAGTTTAACAGGAAGTTTTTTAAGGTCAAATCTACAAGCCAAAACTAATTTTCCGCCAAATTGCTTTAAATAATGCGAAAGAATCGTTTTCCAACTACTTTGTTGCGCCTCAGCAAATTTTTTGCAGCACATGATTCGCTGCGTCCTTATAATCGATTCTAGATGCGGTGCTCTCAAGCCGCCATTTTCCTCATCACTTATCAGGACTGAGCGTTTCACTTTATTCTTTCCTTTCCAAATAAAGTTAAATAAGATTTTGTTTACCTCTTTGATTATGTCCTTGTGTATACACACTAAGCCAGCCCTATACATAATAACCGGGACCGCAAATGTTTTTATGATTTGTATGCGTCCAAGAACCGTTAGGTTTCTCCAATTCCAAAAGTGCAACTTTTCTTTAATAGATTTTAAAATTTCTTCAAAATTAAGCTTTTTCCAAAGAACCTGATCGTACGTAAAATAAACTCCTAAGATTTTTATGGCCTTTTTAACACTGATACTTATATTTGCAGGGGTTGTTAAAGTCACCGATATTGGATTACTGTTTCCCAAAAACATTATCTCCGTCTTTTCATAGTTGATTTTTAGACCAGAGCACAAAGTGAAGCTGTTAACAGTGTCTAATAATACGTTGAGCGAGGTGTGATTTCTCAAAAAAACTGTCAAGTCGTCAGCGAATAGCTCTAACTTTATTTCTTCATTATCAACTTGTATTCCTTTAATTTCTTTGTTGACACGTATGTTAATAGCCAAAATTTCCAAACAAATAATAAATAAATATGGGGATAATGGATCACCTTGTCTAACACCCTTACCAACTTCAAAGGGGGCTGTTGTGAAACCATTGTTCATCACCGTACTGGAAATGTTTTTGTAAAAAGTTTGTATCCAGCGAATCAAAGACGGACCAAAGTTAAAGATGGAAAGCACCTTAAACATGAAGCCACGATTAACCGAGTCAAAGGCTTTCTGGAAGTCTATAGCTACTAACATTCCGTTGATGTTGTACCTTTCTGTATAATCCAGGATGTCATCTATAGTTCTAACGGCATCGAGGATCGTTCTTCCTTTAACATAAACATTTTGATTGAAATGTATTATTTTAGGCAAAACCTTCTGCAGTCTTGTGGCAATTGCCTTAGAGCCAATCTTGGTATCAACGTTAATCAACGAAATTGGTCTCCAGTTACTTATGTGTCGTTTGTCTTTCCCTTTCTTCTCTATTAACTTAACGATTGCCTGCTTTTGAGTACTTGAGAGTTCACCATAGTCACATCAGCAATTAAGACAATCAACCAGTAGCTAGGTTTCCTAAGGAATTCCAAAACGTTTTATAAAATTCAACAGTAAGACCATCATTACCAGGCGACTTGTTATTTTCGAACGACTGAAGGCAATCAAAACATTCCTTAACTGATAATTTCCCTTCGCAGATATTCTTCATTTCGGAGGTAAGTTTAGGGATTTCTGGTCTCAGCAAAAACGGATGACTCTCGTCTACTTCTTCGTCATTTCCGGCGTATAGATCCGAGTAAAATTTAAGCATTTCCGTCGAAATTTTCTTTGAATTTGTGGTAAGCATGCCATCACTGGTAAACACCTTTCGAATACAACTTTTGGTTCCTCTGTTTGATTCAAGCCCTAAAAAAAACTTGTTGCTTTTTTCACCTTGTTCGTACCAACTTGCTCTTGAACGAATTAATTTTTAACTAATTTTTTTTCTACCTGCCTCGATTACCTTTCACTATATGCGGTTAGTCTTTGCCTGTGCAATATGAAAAAAGAACTTTTTTTAATAAAATGATGATGATGATGTTCAAAATATCGCAACACGTCCACTTTTATATTTTTAATTAAGTGTATCACTAGAGTAATCCAATACTGAGCTAGAGTCTGTATTAAAATAAGATCGCTCGTCTCTACCGACATATTTCACTTTGTTATCTTATATATATGCACACATGGGAGTCCAGTTCATGCCAAAATTAAACCTATTGTACAATTCACTGCGTGTTCATAGCTTTCAGAGGACGCTTGATGCGATCCACAGGAGTTTTGAATTTATTAACCAATGGAATCTTGCTACCGACTCCAGCCAGGTTTCGGAATACCGGAAGCTTTGCCCAGCGGCTTCTCTCTATTTTCTTGGTATTTCTTTATTACGGGGTGTACCAGCTGACATAGCCTTCTTGCGGGCTCCAGCTACGACGGGCTGTTGATTGGAAACACAGTGAATAAGAAGAATAGTTGTGGGTTAATGGGGGTAACGGTGTTACACAGCAATGTTTCCTTAACCTTTTCTCGCAACACTTACAGTTAACGACCTTTAAAGGTCGAATTTTCGCGGTAAGCGTTTGCTTTGCTAGAACTGCCGCACATATCTGGCTCCAGTAGCGCTTACACTACAACCTCGCGAAAACCAAACCTTCATCTTGCTAAGTTAATGACACATGGTTCATCATCGTTCAACATTTGTTGCTGGAACGACGTCTAGACTTGTTAGCGCCGTGAGCTAGAAGTGCTTGATATTTTCTTCTCTCGTTGAACGCGAACTTTGAGGCAGTGAATAGAACCTGGCCCATTTCTGTTCAACAGCGCTCAACACGTTGAATAGCCTGTTTTAACATGGCACAATATTTGTTGAACAGCAGTCTCGAGCAGTCGCAACAATTAATTGTTTAATCAACAAGTGGAGATGGTAAGATACATTGTGAGTGTCCATTACGCTGTTCTCAATCAGAAGCTAAATACCTTTTCAGTTATTCATTGTTAGTTTTTTGACCTTACGACAATTATGCCAAGGCTCACCAAAGCCATCACCCGTAATTTACTGCCTTCGATTTTGGCATGCCGTAAGCAAAAATATCATCTGCGACATTTTGTAAGCACGAGTTGTAATGGCGAACGTCACTGGAAAGTAGGTTCTTGCAGTTCAAGAACCCAAACCAATTAGCGAGTTGTATTACCTGTGGCTTAACAAACATAGATTCATCAGCTGCAGACACGCTTCCTTCAAAGCTGTCGTCATCAGGAATGTGTTCATCGCCTTCACTGGCTCGCAGAGGATACACGCCACTATCTGAACTGACAGTACTGCCTCGGCTTAAATCAAACACTGGAACAGCTTCTTCACTTGAAACACTCTGCAAGTAAGAAAATAACTAATTAACAAATTAAAATAAGAAAAAATTAGGGCCAAATAGTTGTCTCAGCAATGAGTTCTGACGTTAAGGATATGTGAATGTTTTGCCGCTTATCACCTGTCACATGTTTTCCCGCGCTAATGCTAATGTGCCGCGTCAACCAGGGGATTTCCCGCGCTTGCCGCTGGTTACTTACCCTCCAGCGCTTCAACAAAGGCATTTCCTCGTTGATAGCACCATGAGTGGGTACACGCCGTTCTCAAAATGATGAATGAACAAGCAATCCTATAGTCAGTGAAAACTGGCGAAGGGATAGGGCAATGCATTGGTTCATGCCCCAGTAAGGGTCGTCATAAGATCGGCAGCGAACCACCAACAAACGAGGTCTATATACGACTAAGAGTCAGTTATGGTATGTTTTAAAAAATACTGTAACTTGATTGGCTGAGGTTCTGGTGAATAAGGCACAATATAACTTTTCTCAGCATCTGGACACCATCAAATCCTGTTCGACCCAACAGCAGCTCGCAGTCAAGGTGATTTGCGATCTTAATCCATAATTGCAAAGCCTGTTAAAGATCATTTAATTAGTTTTGGCTCGTTATTGGTAAAGTTATTTATACATCGCATCATAAAATGTAACATGTAGCCTGCGAGTGACGCCGCCTGTCATTTCTCGCCGTCATGAAACACGGTACATGTATGTATGGAGATTAGTTCTATGGATTTGCTTATACCTTTTTCGCGCAGGTATGCAAAGAGCAAGTGGCGAAACATTTGAGTCACGTGAAGCACGCGTTAGATTGCCATGGTCACACGCTGAATGAAATGGCCGTGACACAAGAACGCCAGTTATCTGACCAATCAGAGGTGGTGAACACATGGACTCGTGACCAGAACAAACTTGTTGAACAAATCGGTACAAGAGTGAACCAGTTTCTGGTGGAGGAACTAAAGGGTGACCTTCTGGTCTCTTTTTGCAACTTTTGTTTTTAGTGTGCGTTTAGTTTGCTTCAGCGTACAAAATGTCTGGTGAAGCTCAGTTTCCTTTTCTTCTAGTTCCATGCACCTATCCTCAAGTTCTTGTTGTGTGTCAGTAAAAAGGTCAGTTAGCTTCCTAAATTCTTCTTCAAGAGCAGAGATTTTGGCCTCTCTTTCAGTATTCATCTCCTGTTGTGCTTTGATCTCTTGTTGCATAGTTCTGCAGTGATAAGGGAAAAATATTGTATTCCTTAACACTTCCATGAATTGATGACAAACATTTCAAACTTGAAGGGCCTGGTGGAGAAAAAGGGTGTAAGTGATGACATGGCTTTGAAATCCAGATTTCTCTAAATTTGCTCTAATTGATTTGGACACAAACACTGCTTATTGTGTCAGAAATGCAGTCGCAAATTTACATTGTGTTTTAAGGGCTCAAATTCACGTAAATAGCTGATGACTTTAGCCTAAAACTGAACGAAATAGAGTGATGCTTGAAATGTTTTCTCTTCTTTTTGGTTTAAAGCTAAACTAAAGTTTTAGAACAATAACAAGTTAGTAAGCTAACGTATCTAGCATTTTTAGAGAAATCTGGATTCTAAAGGCCAAATCATTACTTCCGCCCTTTTCCCAGTGGGCCTTAGATTCAATTAGATTTTGTGAGATTTCTGTTGCATGATCAATTTTGCACCAAAATTGAGAGAGAAACTAATAACCATTGTTTACCAGTCCGTATATGTAAATCTTACAATATAGGAGCCTATAGTTAATAAACATTAAATAATAATTTAACAAATAATAATTTATTATTGTTAGCACTGAAATCCATTCCTGGAGTTTACATATTGGTAATTTTGCTCTGAAATGTAAAAGCCCTCCTTTCCTCTTGCAGCTAAAAGGTCTTTTTTGAGTCTCTCAATTTCCTCAGTGTACTCCTGAAAAATGTGTGTTACATTCACCAGTGATATACAAACCCAGGTAACTGAATAGATATTAATAAGTAAATAAAGACAGAACTTTACTTTAGGAAAACATTCAATGAACCCATTGTTTCAAGTATATAATATATTATGTAATTTATGTATTATGTTTTTCTGTATGATACGCCATTAAAATTGACATTAGACCACGCCCATTGAGTATTTTTAGTGATCCTGTATTAAGCGGCCACCTGTATTAAGCGGCCAGTTCCTTAAGTCCCGAGGGTGGCCGTTATATACAGGTTCGACTGTATATTCTTTTCTTCTCACCACTCCTGTCGCGCGTGACTCGTAGTGTGCGTTCACCTCGCGTTTTGCGCTCGCCCGCGAAACACACAAAAAATAACGCTTGTTCTGCGAGACCAGTCTGGTGTTTCTTCTATGGAAAAGCGCGTGTGCATTTTGCTTTCGTCTAGAACTGAGATGACTTGTTTTTTCCGGTACAAATGTTTGACTCAATTTTCGGGTTCTTTTAGCCTCTTCGAAAAATCGCGAAACAATTAGTGTATCTGGTATCGCAGACTATAGGGGAAATGAGACAATTCGTCACAACAGGACCGCTCACCAAATGCCACGGGATCTGATAATTTCGTCCACCTATGACTCCTTCACCCGGCTCAACTTTTTTCTAACAAATATGGTAATACCTTAAAGTAAATTTAAGCCAATAGAAAGCTACCGTCTACCATAATAGTTCCATGAATATACAAATTCTTCAAGATTCACCATAATTAATGCATTCGTTATTGTATATTGTACTGTGTTGACAATAACATTCGTGCGATCCCCCTTTTTTTTTTTTTTCAGTTTTTCACTCTAAAGCTTACGTTGTCTTTTTTAATGTTTCTTCTAGCCGTGTCTCAAGGTGATTTAATAGCGCGCTTGACTTACGTCTGCCCTAAGAACACACTCCGGGAAAATATTGCACTTTATTTCAGAAAACACATAATTTGCTCGATGATTAAATTTAGATCATATTCTTTCGGCAGATTATGATAACCGGCTTTGTGGTCTCAAAACGGAATAATCTAGATCCTGGTACGTCCTCAATAACGTATGTTTTAACATACGTACAAGCATTCTTAAAAAGAATGCTTGTACGTTACTAACAGTAGCAGCCGCCTGTGTCCTGTTATGTGCGTCATAATCGAAACCGTATATTTACACTGTCAAATTGTTCAACCGCGGAATACAATTTTGTTTACTGTCTTTATCACAACTGTCTTTGTTTCTAAAGGAAAATTGAGACGAATCAATTACAACTTGATGACATGTATAAGTCGACCCATGAGTCCGTACATCTCTGGTCTACTTTCGCTCACACTTGGTACACCCCTAGTCGCTCTCTCACATAATTTGCGGGATTACTTGCTTTATCGGCATTCCCGTCCTGTCGTGCTGTAGTCACAGCATTCCTTGCCCTTCTCTTTCTCGCTGACGTCGCTTTTCTTCCATTCTTTTTGTTGCTTAATTCTCTTTTCACGTGTGTTTGGACGTGATCTAATGACCCGCTTTCGTTCCAGATTATTGGCGTCGGCGGAGTTCGCCATCGTTAAAGACCGTCGGGAATGACTCGACCGAACACACTGTAACGTAACTTCAATTTAATTTGTCTCATATTCCATCAGCCCTCTCTGGTCTATTTTTGATTAAATGACATCGTCCATGACATTCAAACAGAATATGACGCCTTTCCTGGCCGCAAGGCGTAGAACTCTAGCGAGAGTATGTAACGAATGCTAGGAAAAATTTCCTAGCATTTCTCTGCGGTACTTACAGTAGAAGTCCTGTGCGTCCCGTCATGGGCCTGGGTGGAGAGAAACTGCCCAAGTGATTGTGGGATTGTTTGGGGGGGATTCTGAATGCGATGATAATTGGCCAATGTCCCCCAAACCTTCCCACATTCGCTTGGGAAGCTACTCTCGACCCAGGCTATCACTCTTTTTCAAAGTGGGCTAAAGGGGTAGGCTAATATTCCACTTCAGAATGAGGCTTGGAGGACACAACACAAAGGAAATTGAAAAAACATGATTGTATTATTTATTTCTCTTGTTTTTGTCCTATAGTACCACTCAATAATAAGTAAAGGCTGGTTTCCATATGATCGCGGATCGCAGATCGCAATAAGGTCTGCGATCGTCTGCGATCATATGGAAACTACTTCTGCGATCCTGCGATCGTGATCGCAGGATCGTAGACGATCGCAGACCTTATTGCGATCCGCGATCTGCGATCTGCGATCCGCGATCATATGGAAACCAGCCTTGAACGATTACATGATTTGCTTCATTCGTATAGCTTGTGAAGAACTAAAAACTAAATATCATGGCATAAATTTCTCACGCGATGTTAATAAACTATTGTAAGGTCAACAATGATAGGAGAAAAAATTAACCCAACTTCCACCATATTGAGTTACAGTATGCTGATTGATTTAATTAGTTTTTAATGCTGAACTGGATCACAGGTGGGTGCTGATCTGTTTTCACTTTGTTACTGTTTCCTTTGATGAAGATTTTTTCTTTTTCCTCCAGGTCCTCAGTTTTCCAGTGCATTCTATGGGTTGGATTGAGCTTGAGGAACGCCAAGTGGGACCACACAACATGAGTGAGACTATTGCTGACTGTATCTCGAGTCTGGCACAGCAGAGAAAGGATCTCTGGAACACTGCAGACACCTGGGCCGAGGTACATGACATATATATACAAGTATAAAGGTGAAAGACTTTTGATTGAAGTTTTTTAACTGCTTGTAATTGAAGGGCTGGGGGTACAAAAGGCTTGTGTTGACAGTCTGAGGTGACTTTCGTTTTAATCAAAGATTTGGCCCAATTTGGAAAATAATGGGTCAGAGTTTCTTGAATGAAGTGTGGTAGGTCATGTGCCAAAAATGAGAGCAATCCAAAAAAATAAATAAATAAATAAATAAACAAACCAACCAAAAAGCATTTTCTTTTTTGTTTTATTTGGATTGCCCTCATTTTGGGCACATGGACTGCTTCAGTTCATTCAAGAAATCTTCATCCATTTTATGATTTCATGAGAAAAACAAAGGCCCTGTGCATATCTTGTAAATTTTGGTACCTGTCTTTGCTCTTCTCATGATGATGGTAACTTTTTCATTGTCTCAACGCTGTTCCTACCTGTTATGTTACTGGATAGTTCAGCCACATTGTACAAGTTTAACAATTTTTTTTAATTTTATTTATTTTTTATTTATTTATTTTTTTAATTGATTGAAAACATTACTTACAAATACAAAATAAAGCCTGCTAACTTACGAGATAAATATATACAAGTTAAGTTACAAGATAACGTTTAAAGCTTACCTTGGTTACATGCTGACTTTCAGATACTAACACATACACACATTTACATATAAATACACACTGCACGTGAAGTTTGAAACTAAAATTATTTACAAGTCTTTACACAGCATTCTTCACGAACAGAGGAACACGTGCATACAAATTACAAAAACACAGGGGCCCAGGATTTAACAAATTGTTCTAATTTATTATTTGCTACTGCTAATGTTCGCATAACAGAGATTTTGTTTTTCAGGCGTAAAAGAAAGCTTTCAAAGTTTAAAATGCCATTGCAAACACTAGTGCTAAAAATGTGGTACTTGGCAATAACGAGGGCGTAATTGAGCGCTGACCAGTTGTTTGATTTTTGGTGCCAACCATACAGAATCACACTTTCAGAGAGTTTTATGTGTTCTTGGTATGTTTTGTGCCACCATCGCGTAAAGAGGTTCCAAAACGTGTAGGAAATGTTACAGGTAAACAGCATGTGCAACAATGATTGACTTTCGTAGCTGCATAGCGGGCAACTGTCACTGTCCTTTATACCAGCACGAAACAAACTGGACTGCGTAGGTAGGATGTTATGAATAATTTTGAACTGAAAGATTATAAGCTTTGGTTCATGCAAGATTCGGAAGGGGAGCATGTAGACGTTTTGGATGTTTTCTTTGGTGAAGCCGTAATTTAAAATTTTACTCTCACCGGTTGGAATCAAATAGGATTTGCTAAGTAAAGTCGAATATGCAATTTTAGTAGACGGAAAAGAGAGAGATTGTACCTTTGAAGAGACTGTGTTGCGGAGTTTTACTTTCCATATCTTTGGGATGGCTTGCAGTATACCATAAAATGTAGTGAAGGGAACTTCAAGGTTAAGTTTTGCTTTGAGCTCAGTTAGTGATAGAAAATTTAAGTCTTCAGCTAGTAAATCTTTGATACAAATAATTCCTTTATTGACCCAGGAGTTGTAGAAAATTGGTTTTCCATCTACTAGGATGTCATGATTATTCCAGATTATTTGCTTCTCCGCTGATACTTCATGGTTTGTTACAAGTTTAAAGTTTTGCCAGTGACTCAAGATAGTACGGTAGAATTCGGGGAGGTTTTGTAAATCGAATAGTTTGATATCGTATTGGCACTTGATGAAAAACGTAAGACCGCCATACTGGTTTAGAGCGTATTCTGGGACTATTTTCCATGAAGCGTCACAATTTTCTATAATTCTTTTAACCCAGGCTATTTTTAGTGATCGTTCCATCATTTCAAAATCGACCATCCTTAAACTACCGCATTTTTTCTCAGCAATAATAGTTTTTCTTTTAATTTTAGCTGGTTTGTTATCCCAGATGAAGTTAAAAATAATTTTGTTGATTTGTTCTATAAGACCTTTCGGTATAGACAATAAGGAAGCACTGTAAATTAGTTTCGATAAGCCTAATGTTTTAACAATATTTATTTTGCCCATTAAGGTGAGCTTTCTTCGTTTCCAGTTGTTCAGGGTTTTTTCCAATGTGGTTATCTTCTCCTCAAAGTTAAGTACATTCGCGCGTTCAAGATTATAGGAGAAGTAAACTCCAAAGGCGAGAACAGGCTCATGTGGCCATTTAAATCCGAAAGGTTTTTCTGTGCGGTTTTTCCAGGCACCCAACCACATGGCTTCGGTTTTTTCTGTGTTAATTTGCAATCCGCTGACTTGTTTGAATTCGTCTAAAAGTTTCAGTAGTCTTAGAATTGAGTCGCAATCACTCACCAGTACTGTGGTGTCGTCTGCATATTGTGTAATTTTTATTTCTTTTTGGTCTACATTGATGCCTTTGATATCTGTATCATTTTTAACGGCCCTGGCGAACAGCTCGATTCCAATAACGAAAAGGAGACCCGACAAAGGGCACCCTTGTCTAACACCTCGTTCGAGAAGAAAGAAGTCGGATGCATGTCCGTTATGTAGGACGCAACTGGACACTTGGTGGTAAAGTACTTGAAACCAATTTAACATGTCAGGCCCAACATTCAACGCTTGTAAGGCGGCAGACAGGTAGTTCCATTCTATTGTGTCGAAAGCTTTTCGAAAATCCAGAAAAATTGCAATACCGGGCTTTTTAGAATGCTCAGTAAAAAACATTATGTCATTTATTAATCTAACATTTTCACCAATAAAGCGGCCTTTGACGTAACCAGTTTGGTCAGGGTTTATGATTGTGGGCAGCACTTTCTCCAACCTTTTCGCAAGAGTTTTTGTCAAGATTTTATAGTCTACATTGAGCAGTGAGATAGGCCTTAAGTTATCAAGCAAAGTTTTATCTTTGCTCTTCTTAGGAATTAACGAAATAATCCCTCGTCTTTGGCTGATAGAGAGGGTTCCTGATCGGAAGGCATTGTTAAAACTGGAAACCATCTCAGTGCCCAGTTCGGGCCAGAAAAATTTATAAAACTCCGCAGAGAAGCCATCGGTACGAGGAGATTTGGCATTTTTAAACTCTTTCAGTGCATTTAAACATTCGTTTACTGAAACAAGCCCTTCGCAAAGTTTTTGTTCTTCTTTTTTAAGAGGAGCTATGTTTCTGGATGCGTTAGGGTTATCGTATGATATTATGTGCATATCTTGTAAATTTTGGTACCTGTCTTTGCTGTTCTCATGATGATGGTAACTTTTTCATTGTCTCAACGCTGTTCCTACCTGTTATGTTACTGGATAGTTCAGCCACATTGTACAAGTTTAACAAATTGGAATAATCACAAAGTAACTAGTACAAGCCGAGCGTGTACTTAAATTTTCATATGATAATTATTTTCATTGATGTTGCAGTCTTGGTTTCTGAAAGTCCCTAATAATGATATCTGAATTATTTTTAGGGGAAGGATATAAGACTGTTGTTGGAAGGAGATACACTTAAACTTGTAGAGCCAAGAACCAGAGTTACTCTGCTAATCCAGCCTGTCTCGAAAATGAGGATGTGGGGTGTTGGCAAGGAAGATCAAAGGTACATTGTTTGTTAGCAGAATAAGGGTCCATCTGCACTTGGGGAATTTTTAGATACTTTCAATATTATTCATTATTTTTGGTAAAAAGTTGCAGTTTGCAAGTGTGGGTGTCAGTTTGCTTGATAACTATAATTTTTTTCCAGGCTTTTAAAGCCATCCTGCCTTGGGGCCTGACATATTTTTGTTGAAAGGTTTAAAAACACTGTTAAATTATAGCAATTATCAATCAAGTAAATTTGCTGCTAGTTTTCAGTGTTTAATAAAAGGTGTTCTAGTTTTTCCTTCAATGTGTGGGCACAATTGCTTAAACTTTATATAGGACTCAAATTTTGACATGATTGTTTTTTTTTTTTTGGGTGGGGGGGCTAGTAAATTTGGTTTGGCTTGTGCAGACGGACTTCAAGCAAGGCTCAAATTTAGGCTTAAATTAATTTTTGAGTAATTGTTGTGTCCTAAAATATTTCTTGATGCTGGTTTCAGGGACTTTGCATATGTCGCTAGGGATCCTGCAACTGGTAAACACAAGTGCCACATGTTCCGTTGCCATGGTAACATGCGTATCCGATCTGTCTTTGCTTGGTATCTTGCTCCAGAGTCTTGGACCTAGGTATCAAATTGAGTGTTTTCCGTGAGTTACTGTGTTAAAACTAGGTTGATAAAAATCTTTCTGCCTTAAGTTGTAAGTGTGGCTGTTAGTCAGAAACATGTCACAAGTAGTCCGCGGACACAGAAGCCAATTTGGACTGTTCAAAATTATCGGCTTTAAACTGATCGCCGTTGATTTTTCTGTGCCCCCCTTCTAGAAACCTTTCAAGAAAAATTAGGAAACAGTTAAGAAAAAGTATGGAATACATTTAACAATAAAATACGAGATAACAATAGGATAGTATTTCTTTTACATTTCAGACAAAAGCTGGTCCTTTTGTCGCTGCCATTCAAGAAACTCTGTGAAGACCAAATAAAAGCCGAGAGAACATCACGGAATAATTTTTTTTGTGAGCATAAAGACAAAAGTCCACAGCATTACATTGCACGGCAGCAAAAGAGAGTCATTTCCTCTTATCAAGGAAGAATTGTGTAAATCTCGTTTGTGACAGTTTGTCAAAGTCTGAACCACAGGGAAACAAAGCATGAAATTAATCTAAGTCCTGAGGGCTGTGGGTTGTTTTTCCGTTGTTGGGAAGGGGTGGGCGTAGAAGGGAAGGCTGACAATTTGGGAAGTTTCTCTCGCCCCCCGCCCTCGAACATAGCGATTGGGGTTAAAATGAAGTGAAAATAAAGTTCCTCTAAACCAATCAAATGTACTCTTTTATGACAATTGCGCGCATCCGCCATCACATCAGTACTGTTTTTTTTTTTCAAGCAGTTTCTGCGCGATATAAAAATTAATGGGAGGGTTATAAAATAAATAAACCCCTTTCTGGCTTGCTGGTATGTCGGCTGATAATGTCCTTGGCTGAGAGATTGTCCTCAAAATTTCACATTAATTATTTTGCCCTTGAAGCTTTGCTTCTCTGCCAAATATTCATTTTCCCAAAAATCTCTCAGCCAGGGACATTATCAGCTGACATGCTAGCCGCCTGAAGGGGGTGTATTTACTAAATATTGTGCACCCCTCCCACAGTTGTAGGGTCATTTTACTTGAATAAAGCAACAGGATTGTTATGGGTGTGAAGTTCAATGTAACATGTGTCTAAAACTAAATGGCAGCCAAGTTATGAACGTGTGCATGTAGGTACAGCAAAACTTACAGTAAATGGATGGGAATTTGGCAGAATTGAACCTCAGTTACCCCACGCAAATTTCTTGGGCCAAGATAATAAATGTGTTTTTTAGAAGGTTATTGTCTCAAAATTATTTTTGGCCAATATGGAGAACAGATTCAAGCTATAACAAATGCCAACAAAATTTTAAACTACAAGCAAACTTTTTCAATCAAAATATGCAAACTGATGTGCAAATCCACCATACCAAAAAAGATGTACACTGGTACATTTACCCATTATCGGTAGCATACGATAACCCTAACGCACACAGAAAAATTAAAAATCTTCAAACCTAACATACACAGTGTTGTTAGCTCAGGGACAAATTTCACAAAAAAAATGGCTTTCCGTGTATGTATTGGCTGCGTTAGGTTAGCAAGGTATTGTGGTAAGATGCACAGGTCAGCTGTCATCTTTTTCCGTATGTTGGATTACAAGCAACATGAGAAGATTTCTAAAGACAGTTTAGAAACATTGTCACAGGTGTAATGATCTAATTTTGTAACTCAGTCAAGTTAGAAAAAGAGCTTCAGCAGTTCAAAGAAGGCGAAAATCCCATACATTTTTTCGGCGTGTTTTCCCACAACAAAAATGGCATCAGAAATCATCAAAAGGTCCAGTGAATCAGTCCATGACCTGATAGCACACCAAAATGATGATGCTGCAAGTTAAGAAGAAGGAAACAGGCTGATTTACCAACAGAATGGGAATGTTAGTTGATGACGACGCGCACATCAAGAATACCCATACGATAGTCAAAACTATTCCTCGCACTCTCTCATCCTCAAATGACGTTCCCATTCTGTTATGTTGCTAAATCAGCCTGATAGATGCGATCGTTTCCAGAGTATGAAGCAACCAGGGCTAGTTCTACCCAGTCCACTTCAGCTGAGTTTCATGAAAAGTCAAAGTCATCCCTCATGTCACTGTACTCCATCACATGTTTCCTTATTTTCGACGTGTCCGTCCAAGTGACAAAGTCTTCCATGTTCCTTGTAACCAGAAAAGCAGGGTCCAAAATAACCTCAGGACCTACTCTCACATGGCCCTGCTCGATGTATTTGACTGCGTCTCTGATGGCCTGTGCCATTCGCAAACGCACCATCACTACCCCCAGACGGCGCCGACAAAGTGCAGATGCACTCAACTTCTCACATAGAGACAAACTCTTTTTAGACGTTATCAAACCGAGCGAGTACAGTTTTTGCAATAGCTGTTCAGTGGCTTCAGCTCGAAATGGATCCTTGGAATCGAGTTGTTTGATTTTGTTTGCGAGAGAAGCACACTTTGTTATATTTCGTATAATCTTCCCTCCTCTGTATATGGTACTTTCGAAGGATTTTCACTTCGCGGATGTTATTGTCGCTTTTCCAAGATATGAAGTCAACCTTCTTAAGAAGTTTCTTCTCGTGAAACTTTAGTTTACGCACAGGTCACCAAAGCGTTTGTGACACAGGTTACCATGCAAGCGTGATTTAAGAGTTTGTATGGAGTTAAAATTTAATCGAAATTTAGACAACAATATTCCCACAAAACCCACAAAAAATATAATTAAGTCTGAAAAAGCTTACCCGGTGTGTTTTGCTGTGTTTTCAATGCTTCTCAGTGCTTCTAAACGCTGTTTAGAGCGGTTTATCTCTCAGCAGCTGGTCCACGTGCATCACTGTATTATGTTAATGACAAGGTAGGAAACTAAAAGTCGAATTTGAATAAAATTTGGCCCGTCATTTTAGGAGAGCGCTTCGAAAACCTCGCTAAAATTTGCTTGAAACTTAAGCACTCGCTTAACTGTCTCTCCATATGGCAAGAAGGATGATGTGCGGTCCCTCCTGGGTAGCTCATTTACGGAGGAGTTCATTTATTGAGACACAAGCCTTCGTTGAAAACAAAGTTCATTTCAAATCGGGTGCCATTTTTGCCGCCGACAGAGCCGTGTCGCTGGAATGTTGGAACAAACTCACGATCACACCTAGGTACGAGTACTAAAATGTGCCTAGCCGGGGAAATCCACGGGAAGCCTTTGGCACGTAACAAACCACACACACCCCCTCCCGGCTAAGTGCAGTTCTGTACCAGCCAGCTGACCTTGTTGTGGCCTTTTTCAGTAACGCGTAAAACATTATTTTGTTCATCAGTTAGCATGCTCACTCACTCACTCATGCCCATATGCCGGCTTGGCATGTAGGCCAGCAACAAAATTAAGCCACTCCTGTCTGTCCCTAGCTAGCCTCTGAATGGTTCCCCAGGTATGATGTAAGGTCTTCAGTTCTGCTTCCACAGTCCGACGCCAGGTGATCTTGGGTCGTCCTCGCCTGCGTCTCCCCTCTGGTGTCCAGTGAAGGGCTGTGCGAGTGATGTTGTCTTCCTCCCGTCGCATGACATGTCCGATCCATTTCCATCGTCTTCGCATAATGATGGTTCCCATGCTGTCCTGGTTGCAGCGAGCAAGAAGTTCTTGGTTGGAGATGGTTTCAGGCCAGAATATACGTAGGATTCTTCTGAGGTTTTTCGTGTGGAAGGTGGACAGCTTGTTGAGGTCGCTCTCTGTCATCCTCCAACATTCCGAGCCGTACAGAAGAGTGGAGATTACACAGCTCTGGTACAATCTTAGTTTGGTCTTGGTGCTGTACTGGGATGACTTCCAAACGTTGTTCATCATTCTAAACGTATTTCTGGCCTTACTGAGGCGGTTCTTGATGTCGCTGCCTGCCCCACCGTCATGTCTGACAGTGCTCCCAAGGTATGTAAATTCTTCGGTCGTTGATAGATCTTCCCCATTTACTGTGACAGGTGATGGGTTTGATACGTTCAGCATCATTACCTCCGTCTTCTTCTGGCTGATCTTCAAGCCTACTTGCTGTGCAAAGGTATTTAAACGGGATGTCTTCTCCTGCATGTGCTGGTGGGTATGCGACATGAGTGCTAGATAGTCAGCAAAGTCCAAATCTTCAAGTTGTGTCAAGAGGGTCCATCTGATGCCTCGCGCTTGGTCTGCTGTTGTCTGCCTCATCACCCAGTCGATTGTCAAGTTGAAGAGCATCGCAGACATACAACAGCCTTGTCTAACACCGGTCTTCACGCTGAAGCTGGTCTCGCTGCTTCCTACCCTGCATGTGAAGTTGTTGTAGAAACTCTTGATGACAAGAACAATCTCCTGCGGTATTCCATATGCCCTGAGAATACGCCATAGACTCTCTCGATGGATGCTATCAAAGGCCTTTTCAAAGTCTACGAAGTTGATGTACAACTGTCTCTGCCATTCTGTGCACTGCTCGATGATATTTCGCAGAGTAAATATTTGGTCTGTGCACCCTCTTCCTGGTCGAAAACCGGCCTGCTCCTTTCGGAGTTGCTGGTCCACTGCCTCTTCAATTCGCTTGATGATGATTTTTGCGAGGATCTTGCTTGGAACAGACAGGAGGGTGATTCCTCTCCAGTTGTTACAATTGCTCAAGGCTCCCTTTTTCGGGATCTTTACTATGACGCCTTCCGTCCAATCCTCTGGAAGTTGTTTCTCGTCCCAGGTGGCTGTAAAGAGTGGCTGAAGAACTTGCACTGCAAGCTCTGGGTCTGCCTTGAAGAGTTCTGCATTGAGGCTGTCTTGACCAGGGGCCTTTCCGTTTTTGAGGGATCTGATGGCTGCCACAATTTCTTGTTTCTCAGGTGGCGTTGTGTTTACATCCGGGTCTTTAGCCGGGTCCTGTACATCCGCTGGAGCGATTGGTGGTGGTCTGTTTAGAACTTCGCTGAAATGTTCTGCCCATCTCCCCTCTTGTTCCGCTTCTGTTGTTAGAATCCGTCCCTGTTTATCTGCGATGGGTGTGTCTGTAGATCCCCGGTACTTGCCGCTGACGAGCTTAGTAATTTTGTACACTCGTCCTTGTTCTCCTCTGGCCGCGGCCTCTTCTGCTTCCCTTGCAAGGCCTTCCATGTAGGCCCGCTTGTTGGCCCTAGCCATTCTTTTCACTGTTTGATCAGCTTCCCTGTACTGTTGTTTGTACCTCTCTTCCAGCCTTTCTGACTTGGTCTCCAACACTCTCTTCTTAAGGGTTCTCCTGTTCTCAATGGCTTTCCATGTATCCGTTGTTATCCACTCTTTCCTCCTCTTTCGTCCTCTTCCTAAGCAAGCTTCACTGGTTTGTGTGTAGGCTGATCTTACTTGCTTCCACGCGGTGTCGACTCCGGCTGACTCTGTCTGGGTGTAGTTTTCAGCATCTGCCAAAGCTTGGAACTTGTTCTTCAGCTTAAGGATGAAGGCATTCTTTGCTTTGGGGTCGCGCAGCTTCTCCACATCAAACCGTTGTTGTCTTGGTTTCTCAGGTCCATTCTTTCTCAGTTTCACTTTCAGAGTTGCAGTGACAAGGTGGTGATCACTGCCAACATCTGCTCCTCTCCTCACTCTAACGTCTTGCAGCGATCTCCTCCACGTCCCGTTGATCATCAGGTGGTCGATCTGATTCTTGTCTCTACCGTTGGAGGAACACCAGGTAAGTTTGTGGATGTCTGGGTGTGGAAAGAGAGTCCCGCCAATGACAAGGTCGTATGTCCCGCAGCATTCCAGCAGTCTCTCTCCATTGTTGTTCATGCTTCCACATCCTTCCTTACCCATGGCTCTCTCGTAGTTGGTGTTATTACTTCCAACTTTGGCATTCAAGTCGTCCATCACTATCTTCATTTCATGTCCTGGTGTGTTCTCCAGTTCAGCCTGCAACTGTTCATAGAAAGCCTCCTTGCTCTCTTCCTCACTGTCGTTGGCTGGTGCGTAGCACTGGATGATGGTGGTATTGATGTGCTTGCCTCTCAATCTGATCTTCATCAGCCTGCTGTTAATAGGCTTCCACTCCATCAGGCACTTTTCCACTCCCTTTTTAAGGATGATTGCGACTCCTTCGTGGTGTTGATCGTCATCTCTACCACTGTAGAGCACTGTCTCTCCCGTGTTGGTTCTGTATCTACCGGATCTTGTCCATCGGCTCTCGCTGACTCCAAGAATGTGTAGATTGTAGCGCCTCATCTCTGCTGTAACTTGCGCTAGCTTCCCGGTCTCATACATGGTTCTTACATTCCAGAAACCAATCCTGGTTCTGGTTTTGGCGCTTAAGACTTCCATCCTCCTGTCAGTGGCTTCCCTTCGGTTTTCACCACTGCCAATCACACGAGTATCTTGCGATGACTCTGGAAGCCTGTCACACCTAGAAGTGTTCTTTTCCTTCGTTGCTGTTTCCGTAACAAGACTTTTTTTACAGAACAGGGTTGTTAGCCCTGTGTCTAACCCCTGGCCTGGAGGGAGGGGTGATTTCACTTGGAGTTTCCTTCTCCTAGATGATAGCCGACCATGGCTCACGACTTCCATCTACCCGGGTTTGAGATCAGAGTTTTCCTCTCCTAGACGATTGACTGCCAAGGCTAACGAACTCCATCTGTCCGGGTTTGTAATCAGAGTTTTCCGTCTCCTAGATGAACTGCCTGCCAAGGCTAACGAGCTCCACCTGCCCGGTTTTGGAATCAGAGTTTTGCTTCTCCTAGGCTATGTTGGTCCACGGCACCCTATTCCGTATTATTCAGGTGCAACCCCCCAAAGGGAGGGCTCCCCCATCCACCAACCGGGGGACGCGCCCCTGTACGCCGTATAGTCCCAGCGCGAGGCAGTTAGCATGCAAGATGGTATAATTGAGCTAGGTTCGCATTAACGTGACAAAAGAATATAAATAAATATACAACTTATACCGAATTACCTCGACATATTTGCTCATCCACGAAAGCACATCTTGCAGCGGATGTAACTTCGTACCAAAATTTGATTGTATTGACTGTGACCTACCGAAAACGACTAAACATTCATCGCCAGATCTTGTCAAACGACTTAGATTATTTTTTCTTCCTGCCCTCCTGCTCGCAAGGAATAAACCGGTAATGAGAACTTCGAAATACAAAAGGGTTTAATGAGCAAATGAGCCGTTCTCGGCAAAACAACAACTTTGCGAAATTCAAGGTTTTTTGGAGAGCGTGTATACAAAGACAAATTTTCAATTTCTTTCAGTCAGCTTTTATTCAATAAAAGCCAACTCGTAAGTTAACAAGTTGGAAAATGCGAAGTTAATTCATAATAAAAAAAAAATTAATAATACAAAAACCAATTTATATTCTCAAGAGAGGTTTCTTGCTGTCACGCCAAGCACGGCTGGCTGGTCGGCAGAACTACACTTAGCCGGGAGGGGGTGTGTGTGGTTTGTTACGTGCCAAAGGCTTCCCGTGGATTTCCCCGGCTGGGCACATTTTAGTACTCGTGCCTAGGTTTGACCGTGAGTTTGTTCCAACATTCCAGCGACACGGCTCTGTCGGTGGCAAAAATGGCACCCGATTTGAAATGAACTTTGTTTTCAACGAAGGCCTGTGTCTCAATAAATGAACTCCTCCGTAAATGAGCTACCCAGGAGAAACCGCACATCATCCTTCTTGCCATATGGAGAGACAGTTAAGCGAGTGCTTAAGTTTCAGTAAATTTGGGTGAGGTTTTCGAAGCGCTCTCCTAAAATGACGGGCCAAATTTTATTCAAATTCGACTTTTAGTTTCCTACCTGGTCATTTTAACATAATACAGTGATGCACGTGGACCAGCTGCTGAGAGATAAACCGCTCTAAACAGCGTTTAGAAGCACTGAGAAGCATTGAAAACACAGCAAAACACACCGGGTAAGCTTTTTCAGACTTAATTATATTTTTTGTGGGTTTTGTGGGAATATTGTTGTCTAAATTTCGATTAAATTTTAACTCCATACAAACTCCTAAATCACGCTTGCATGGTAACCTGTGTCACATACGCTTTGGTGACCTGTGGTTTACGCACCATTTTTCACAACACGAGGAACAGGACAATAGAGGCCCAGTCCTTTTCTATCGAAGGAACCAGCAGGTACTTGATGTAAGCTGACGTGTTGTGTCCGTTCATGTAAGCCAAAAGTGGGTATGTTGTACCTTGTGGGTCTCGGACTGGGTGATGCAAAAGATATCACAGTAAAAGGACTTGAAATCGTCAGGAAAGCAGATTTCGTCTTCCTTGAAGCATATACATCAATCCTTTGTGTAGGACAGCAAGTACTGGTAGATAAAAAGCTTTACAATATGAAAAACGCTTACAAACTCACCATGAGTTACATCTAAATAATAAAACAAGAAGTCTCTACCCCATCCCCCAGGTAAACACACAACGATCAACGAGCGTGATTTTTAAATTTTCTTCCTGTTTGATGATGAATTAAATGTAACTGGAACATGTTTATAAAACCGCTCACCAATATCTTTATTTAAAATACGAAATCTGGAATTGAATTTGAAGCCAGCAGAGGCATCTCACCGGTCCACCCCATCCCTGGTTAGGAAATAATTGGGGGACTTGGGAAAGGGAAGAAGAATGCCTGCCTCTCTTCCCAGTGCCCCCTGCCGCCCCCAGGTACCCATTTAATGAGGATCTCCAGCCTACAGAGTATGACAGAACTTGATGAGATTTGGAGCATGAAAAGGCATTTTACTGCCATGCACCAAGTATAGTATGATCTTCAAAGTTACCCATGTGCATGGACATGTGCAGGTTGCTACACTTCAGTTTTTAACCTGGTTAGAGATCTACATGTTCACAAAATTATCCTAAAGATATATTAAAGGAAAAGTCATCTGAATCATACTCCTTCTTCCGTATAATGTCCATACAGTAATTGCTGCTATTTTGAATTTTGTTCTTAAAACATTATTATTATTTTATTAATTATTTACGGGGACCAGGAAACCAGTGGTGTTCAGGGGGCCATAGCCCCCACCCCTCCCCTGCCTGCCCACCCCACCCCTCCTGCCTGCCTGCCTTTAGGAGAAGTATTCACCATTGCCAACTTGTAGTGCATACCTGAAGTAATTGAAAACTTTGGCCCACAATTGTGATATGTGGAAAATCAATCAAAAGCTGTTAACACTATAAAATGATTGCCTTAAAACAAGTCTAGAATCAGATGTTTGTGGTAGAATTGTTGGGTACCAAATGCAATTGAAAAAGTTTGACTCTTGGCTTTTGATTACATGTAAATCTGGGTCATAGAAGTTTTCCCATGCAGACAATCCATCAGAGACCTTACAGAAAGCAATTAGCATGCCAGCTGCTTGTGGACAACATAATGGCAAACAGATGAAGGATGTACGTTGTGGTAACACTTACTGTAGTCGTATTAGTAGTAGTAATACATTCTCCATTTTCATTCCATTTTCATCATCAGTTGTCCATAAGCCCCATAACAGCTGAGTTTTTATTATAAACAAAACATGAATTTAGACCCCTCATCAAACAGGATTGCGCCTCTGCAGGAAAGTACAACTCAAAAGCAACTTACCTAAAAGGCAAACCAGTATTTGCAAATCATAAAACATTGCTTGTCTGTGAATAATGGATTTTTTTGTTAAAATTTATTTCAGGAGGAATTTTATGGACGCAAAATACAGTTAGCTTACAGGGAAACTGTGGAGTAAAATTCTGGTAGCTTAATTAATATGCTGTACATACCTCTTACTAACCTCATTTTCTCGGTCGGTACTGTTTGGTACACACCAAGCTTTTTCCCATTGATTGATGGCCCATGCGTGAAGTGTGCGGGCCATAAATCAACAGGGAAAAAATGACGATCCATAACTTACATAGCCTCCCACGCAGTCGTTTTTAGGGGACTCGTATTACCTCCTCCCCACAAACGCCTGCTTACCCAAGCGCCACATTCCTTTCCGCCGCTAAGCCAATCACAGTGAACCTTCTAAAATCTGGAAGGTTGACCTTGACCTCAGAACGCCTCTCGCGGGAACAGTGAAAAACATCACGGCGGAGACAGAACTTGACCGAGCTTACGTGAGCTTTGAGCACACGTTCAAAATTTCTCGTTTAAATGCCTATCAACTGACTGCAATCAAAGAATTTAGGACGGGAAATAGCGATATTTTCGTCAATTTGCCGACTGGTTACGCAAAGTCGCTTTAATTTTATTTATCAAGCTTTGCCTTCAATCTTGTCGACCTTGTCTGTGTGGATGAAACCGAAATATTACCCGATATGTCGGTAAACTTTAAAGATTTTGCAGTTGAAACTCGCTTTGTTGTTGCAATTTGTTCGGGGGCACGTGCGACATTTTCCACAAGGACCCGACCACAAGTTGACCGGCTCTTTGTCGTTTAACTTTCCGTTTAATAGTCTTTAATGGACTGATAAATACTACAGATCTCCCCTTGATACCTTCTCCATTCTTCTTTGCTTTCTCGAATCAAGTAAGTCTCTCGTGGCACTTCGTACAATCAAACAAATCTGCTCCAGAGTTTCCGCACCCGTAAGAAGTGATATCTTTACCGACTGTCAACTCAATCAGGCGGGGAAGATCGATTACACTTTCCCCAAGATTTTGAGTCTCCCAGCAGATAACGTCGCACAATGCAAGAAGCGCTTGAATACTTTTAAATTTTTACTGAAGACACATCTTTTTAAATTAGCTTTTTATTAGTTCTCTTATTAACTCATATTTTAATTTTATTGTTTTTTCCGGAGATTGTAAATTATTATTATTGTTGTTATTATTTAGATTAGCCATTCATTACTTTATATTAAGATTTTGTAATGCGCACTCGATCATATCTAGCATGTTAGACTGCGCAATATAAGAAATAAACATTATTATTATTTGAAGCGCTTGTATTCACATTCGATATTTGTTTTGGCGTTTCAGCCATGACCAGCCATTCCAGAAGTGAAAAAATATATATATTCCAACTTAACTCCCTCATCTCTCAAGACTGTACCAGAGACTGTACAAAGCTCGCGGGAAACGGAAGCGGTCATTGTAACCAGCAATTTGATTTGATATCATTAGACAATGCCTCGATTTTGATTGGCTAGGGTGTTTGGGGAGTAAAACAATGGGAAAGGAATGTGGCGCTTGGGTAAGGAGGCGTTTGTGGGGAGGAGGTAATACGAGTCCCCTAAAAACGACTGCGTGGAGGCTATAACTTACATTACAGACCGAGAAAATGAGGTTAGAGAAACAAAGTTAACGTCAACTCTGTCCAAATCTCTCTTTGATTTGTGATTAATTTGCTATACTTTTGATTATTCTTTGAACTTGTGATGGTAACGTGATTGTTACATAAATATACTGGGAAAAAACAAAAACAAAGCGCGAACTTTCGCTTGGAAACTATGTCATGATAATAAAGCAATTTGATTGGTTTATTAGTTTGTTATTCATTTTCCAAATATGGTACATGTGAGTTTGTAAACAAAAGATATCGGAGATACACGTTTCAACTCTTATGGGTTTCTGATACACGGAGTTTTTTTTTTCTTTTTTCAAATTTCTATTTTTTATACTTTTGAAAGCAAACAGGTTACAAACTGAAGAAAGTACTGCCCAAAAGCTTTCTATTAAGTATTTGGACATCAAAAGTTAGAACCACCTTCAGTTAACCTCTTGAGTACAATAAACAGTACTGTTCAATAGCGTTGATTTGGTCACACATGAGTACAAACTACAAACTAATCAACAGACACCTAATTAACAAAATGATTCTGGACAGTCATTTAGCACTCTTCAGCATAAGATCATCAGGGAAGTACTGCTGAATTGCTTGCATTGAAACAACCGTTGTATTTCCTTGAACAAAGTCCTAGGAGCTTATTTCAACATCAATTCACTGGCTTTCAATGGCTTGCTGAAAATGTGATATCCTTTTGTTAGCGTACACAGAGTCATCAATTGCAGTGGAACTGGCACGAGTCGGTTCAGCCAATCAGCAGATAGTATGTGGCAGTATGAAGGAGCTGTTGTCACATGACCTTGGTCCGCCCTTACACTCGCTTGTAATTCCTGGACACTTACATTTTATTGAAAAAGGATCCAAGGATACTTGCATGAAAGCTGACACACTAAAGAAGCAAACAAACAAGTCTATCAATTGAACGAACTAAAGAGCCTCTAACTCCATATCAATCATTGCGGCAAATTTGACGTCATTTTCTAATGCCAATTAACTTTGTCCACAAATATTCGTTGGGGAACAAAAGTATATTTCTACCGAGAGAAAACGGCGAGAGGAGCGATGTAATTTCAAGAACAACAAAGGAAAGAAAGAAACAGTTGTGTCAATGGTAACCTTTTCTTATATCTTCTCCGGTGTCCAGAATACAATTTTGTGCCTGTGATGGCATTACCCCTACTAGTTTAAAGCATTTAAAAGGCTGTCAAATATGGCGTTCGATCCCCGCCAAAATTCATGGTTGAAATTTTAGGTTCATCATTTAAATTTTCAACCTTAACAATTAATTTTACGGGCTGAATTCAAAATTTTACACTCTTCTTTTAGATTCTACATCATTGGAGAGGCGCGGAGTTTACAGATACCCGATCGGAGATCACTGTCTAGTAGGGTTGAGGAGACTAATAAGTTGAGCAACGACTAGTTTTCAACTCATCTGCTTTGTAACTTTCTTAATTTTAACTTGAGATAGTGTAGAAAATAATGGTATTAACTGGTTTTTGTTTTTGTTTTTTTTTTTCAGGGGGTTTTAAATCCAGACAGGGAAAAGGATCCATCTAAAACCACAAATTCTACTCCCTAAATGGACACTTGAATAGTTAAAAGAACTCTTCTTGGCCTCAGAAGGATAGTGGTGTGTAAATTCAAGCTACCTATTGTTTTAATATGGAGTTTTCAAAGTGTAATGCTGGCAGTGACTATAATGTCCTTTTGTTACTGAAGCACACAGTGTTGCTTGGATTGCCACACTTCCACTTTCAATATGTTTCAGTGGAACATGCTCTTAGTGATTTACAAAAACCTTGACTTACAAAAACCTGGAACACATGCTTTTCAATGAAAACAAAAGATTGAGGTAGTAACAGTTTGCAAATTTGAAGGTTTCCATGGAGTTTTCAAAATTTTGTATTCTACACGCCAATCTCCTTTTCTTTCCTTTTGAAGTAGAGTTGTTTATTTTGTTACAAGAGCTATCAATGATGGAAATAGTTATTTTGTAAGTGTTGAAATAGTCACTAAAGGTTTATTGTAAGAACTGTATTCAGTTCTATTGCATTATCTTGGGTGTAAAGAATTGTTAAAATAACCATTAAAAACGTTTACTTGAACCTTTATTTCGTAGTCACTATAATCTATTTCTATCCGTTAAAATAACCTATTTTTGTAACTTATAAAGAATGGTGAAATTGACCAGTCTTTGACCATTTTTAATTGGTTACCTCAGATTCATTGACAGAACCAAAAAACTGAGGTTACTGTAACCATTTTAAATGGTTCTACAACCATAAAAAATGGTTGTTTTAACCAAAATCCAAAGGTTACATAACCTAATATAAAAGGTCATATCAACCTAAAAATATAGGGTAATAACGACCTATTTAAAATGGGTTAAAAGGCGGGTATGATTTTGTCTGAAACAACCATATTTTTTGGTGAAAACAACCTTTCAAAAACGGTTATTTTAACTGAAAAGCGAATGGTTAATTTAACCAGTAATTATAAGTTTATAGTGACCACTAAAAATACTGTTACCTCAGATTCAAACTTTAACCTTTTTTTTTTGGTCATGGTAACTGGTCAGCTTTTACAGTACGGGTGCTAAAGTTGCTATTTTGGCTTTATCCAACGTAAAAATAAAAATGCGTTTAGCGTTGCTCACTCAGTTGCTGTTGGAATGAATATGCAAATTTTCGGCGTTAACGTTTGTTCCAATGAATCGATCTTAGCGCTAACTGGCTCGACCCCGAGTGAAAGATTTTTTCTACAGTTATAATTTCATTCACAACATTCACTCGGATTTTTAGGGTAATTTCCTTTGAAAGTTTTCAATTTTGCGTTTTATGGTCTTTTATGTTTGCTGAAACGAACACACGAGTCATCTGACATTTTCTCGTAGCCCTCGTTAGTTTGTGTCGTCTAATATAAAAGATGAATTGAATAATTTTGGTTTCACACTCGATTGAGAAGAGCTCCCTGGTACTGTCGAAAATATGTGAAGAATGTTTAATTGTTTCTAAAGTAAGCGTTCGTTTATACCGCTGGAAAAAACACGGCTCGCGTGCCGATTAAGTTTGCGTTTGGAACGGTAAATTGAATGGAATTCAAAATCTTGGGCACGGCTACCGTGTCATGTTGGTCACTTGCGTGCCATTTTACTCGCTGGCGTGCCATTTCACCCAGTGCTGTGCTTGACACATTCCAACTTGATCGTGCGATACGAACAAAAGGAAAAATTTTAATTAGCCGTGCATTCTGACACACTGCTCAGGTGCCGGCGTGTCATTTCACTCACTGCCTATTGTTTAGCGTGTCAATTTGGCGTGCATGCCCGTGCGTTCACCTTTTTCCTTGTTTTCCCGTAGAGGGTCATATTTTGGCTTTATCCAAGTGAACGTAAATAAAGAAATTAATACGTCAAGCGTTGATTGTCGCTGTGCTTTAGCAAACTTTCGGTGTTTACATTTGTTCTCGTGAATAGATCTTATCGCTCACACTGGACCCGGAATGAAATTTATTTTCGAGGCTTTAGTTTTAGTTTCCTACTTTACTCTTAATCTTTCACCCACGGAATGGTCTTGAATCTTTAAAGTTAATGCACGTTTTCCTTTTTTATATTGCGGCCAAAGAAATGAGATGTTTTGTTCGGCTGTATGTAAATTCAGTGTTTACGGCCTAATCTTATCGATTACGTTTGACACCGAAGGGGTATTTATCGAGAAGAGCCAAAAGAGCGTCTGCGAGGGAGGTTGATCGAAGTCGAACTTCTGGAAAATATCCGTCTTAAAAGGAAAGTTGTCCCTTAGTTTCGTTCAGTGGCAGAAGTTAGCAGACAATTCACAAACTAGCTGTTTTCTTTTAAGAATACGTGATTCGTTGTGTTGATTTTACGTCCTTGTTTTTTTGTCCGGTAATGGCGACTTATGGTGATTACATGCACTACACGGCCAACATGTAGCGCACGCGCAGTAGACCCCTCTTTGCCATTTGAGGCTTACGGAGAAATCCTATTTCATAACTTTGGCTCCGCCCAAGTAATAATGAAATCTTGCTTAGCATTAAATTTAAATACGGAATTGACGAGAAACGAAATGATTTGGAAATTTAACAATTTACCAAAAAAGAAAAAACCAGTATTTTACCAAAAATTTTTTTGAATTAATTACACCAACTGCAGGTAGAGACTAATTATTAATCATTATTCATAGGGAGAAATTTTGACCTTCTTAAAGTTGTCAATTTCTTCCATTTTTCCTAAAATGGGAATAAACATCTTACAGGTAACCCTATAAGCTATATAGTTGTGTGCAAAGGTTTTGGAATCATTCTGGTCCAAAAATGGTAAGATTGTAACAATTTGTGTCTGAAGTCTGAAAACAGTATATTTTTAAAATAACAAAAAATTTCCAGATGGGGCAATATAGTCAGCTCTAATAAGGATTTTTTTAATAATATATTTAACTTTTAATGCAAAGTACAAACATTTACAGCATTTTCTAATTATATTATCGACCAATACTATCAACAGTTTACAAATATTAATACAACTTCTTAGTGTCTAGGTTACAAGATATGCTTTTTTTTCTAGGTTTGACAGTAAGTGATTAAACTTGCACAAATTGCCTTTACACAAAATAAAATAACTACAATAACTTAGAAAGCAAAAACACAATTAACAAAACAAACAAAAAAAATGTGAAAAATACATATTAAAGAAATATTTAAAACTATTTTGAAAGGATGCTGCATGGTGATAATATTTTAATATTTTATGGAAAACGACAAAAATTTTGAGTCTATAAAACATGTTTCGACAGAAGCTTCTGTTATCCTCAGTTAGTGAAAGTACAACTATCAAGACCTTTTGATAATATTTTGTTTTAAAATGTTTTACGACATCACACCAATTTTAATTGTCACCAGTTAGAAGTTGCTTTCCCATGGGCTTGATGCAAGGGCCGCTTTCAATTGCCAAAATGGCATTAAAATTTCCAAGCCTAACATGGGCTCCAGGTTACTGAAAGCATTTTCTTTGCTTTATTTTTTTTTTTGCCATTGACAATACAAACGTAACAAAACTCTTGAGTGTTTTTAACTGGTACAAATAGTTAATTTCACTTCATTTAAACTACATGCATTTATTCCAACATTTCGCCAACACTGGTAAACGTATTTTACATGAGTTAATAATTATACAGATGAAACTAATGACATAAGATTCTCTAATTACCCAAGTTAAACAAGAATTTTTGTAACTACAGTAGAACCCAGCCAACTTGAAGCTCCAACAAAGGAAACAAAAATAGTTCAACTTGTGGGGTTGCTGTTGAATTTCAAGCATCCTGTTAATGATTATTAAACTATCAAATACTGTGGTTTGATGATTCTTTCAGAATTATGAGGCACTTTGGTGTAATAAGTTTGTTTTATATAGGAGCCTTTTGTTATGTAAAAACATAACTGACATCATATTTCTTTCCCAAGGATCCTGACAAGGACATTTAGTTTGGGACTTTTAGTCAACATTTTAAGTAGACAAAACAAAGGCCGAGATCTAGTTAATGATGTTTCCATACATCAAATCACAATATCAATAAAAGATTGATTGACATTTCAATCAGCTATGTTCTGACATTTTGAGCTTTGTCAACCAACACTTTTAATTACAGTCTGAGTTACAGTGTATTGGCCAGGAAAAATTTAAGTTAATGGAAAGCAAAATAAGCTTGAGTTTGTAGGGAGTTCAAGTTAACCGTGTTCAAGTTAGCTAATAGTAAAAAAGTGAGAAATAAGCCTGACTTCACCTGGATGTGAAGCAACAGCCTGAATTTTAGCTGCCTCTACTGGTCACTTATTCTTTTAAAAATATAACTTTGCCGAATTCATGTAGCAACATAGCCACTCACACAGTCATTTTTAGGGGAGACACATCACCCTCCTAATACGACTTCTCTAATCAAAGGCTCCTGTGGCCAACTCGTGAATGCAGATGACACATCAGTAATTGAAATTTAGACGGCTACGGAAACTTTGTTGAAAGCTAAAAGAAATTATATCTTTGCCCGATTATGTAATGAAAAATAACCATTCTTGTACTATAAAAATGATTGTCAAATTATTCTCTACAGATTGAAAAAGATTATTCTGACGCGCCGATTAAAAAAAAATCACGTGTTTTTTTATTCAAAGTTTATAGAAGCACGCCATGTGCAGGTACGTCATGCAAATTCGTGTCCGATAGCATACCTGCCAACTCTCCCGGTTTTCCCGGGAGTCTCCAAGTTTTTCATGAAATCTCCCGGTCTCCCGGGTAGAGCACTAAATCTCCCGGGAAATAGGTACCGTGGTCTTTTTGAGATATGTTTATCAATATAGGTTATAGTGGATCACCAGTGGAATGGTGTAAATGATAAACAATATGGATTAGACTTAGGCCCAGTTCAGATGCCGAACTTTTCATGAGCCAAACTTAATTCAAATTAAGGTCGGCCCAAATCACGAAAATCCAGCCTTTTGATTCAGACGCTGAACTAAATTAGCTGAACTTAATTTACTTGAAGCAAAACCAATGGAAATGTGAGATTTTTTTTATTTTATTTCTAATTTTGTTTATTTGAAATACATTATAATAATTTATGCATTAGGTTCGGCTTATGAAAAGTTCGAGGTCTGAATCAAAGCCGTTCCAAAGCCAAAATTCCCGGCTGAGCCGTTCCATATTGAAACAGCGTTCTCAACTGATTCAGACGCCGACCTTTTCATGTACTTAATTCGAGGTATTAGGTTCGGCTCATGAAAAGTTCGGCATCTGAACCGGGCCTAAAATGCATCCAACATTTCTAATGGTTAGTAAAGATTCCTTAATTAATTGTATTTAATTTTATCAATGTGCCATTAAAAAGGTTTTAAATTCCAGCCTGTGCCCTTCAGTAACTGACTTTGGTTTCCTATAGGATGAAACAAAATTATTGCATGAAGTGTAGGAACCCCCACCACCACTGGATGGGATGCTAGTCCATCACAGGACTCCCAGCATGAAGTGGGATGAAAGTTCACCACAGGACACCCAGCATGAAGTGACCAGGAGTTTTGCTACTCCCCCCTGGATGGGATGGTAGTCCATCACAGGATTCACAGTATGAAGTGACTAGGAGTATTGCTACTCCCCCTGGATGGGATGGTAGTCCATCACAAGATACCCAGCATGGAGTAACTAGGAGTAATTTTTTACTAGTCCCCCTGGATGGTATTCTAGTCCATCACAGGTCCAAATGTTTATAGTCAAAGATTGAAGTAATATTCCTTTAGGCTGGTCACTTCCTGCTGGGCTTACTAATACATTTAGTAAGCTGTTACTGCAAGTGACTTAGATAATAATCATACTCACAGTGAGAGGTGTTTGTAGCTGGGAAGAAGGTGCAATTGAAACTTTGAAAAGAGCTTGAATCCTCACAGGTGTGGTCACACAATATTGACACTCCAGTAAGTCGGGAGTAAAAATTGATCACTCTCTTTTGATCTTCATTCTGTTGCTAAATATTTGGGTGCAGAACAAATTCCAATAAAAACGTATCCTTTCCTTCAAATTTCCTGTTTGTGTGGTTCATTAGTTCTAACTGTTTATCAAGGCTAGTAATTAGGTACAGGAGATTGAGACAGACAAAACAGCTGAAAATGTAATAATATTTTCCACTAGATCTGCGAACATTTCAAACGCTGCTTTTTAACCCCGTACTGAATTGACTCAGACTCACAGAAGGGGGGAAGTGATGATGGACTGTTTGTTTTCATGGTCCGAGACTTTGTCGCGGAGTTAGGCAAAATAACGGCCTGTTCACATGGAGGTTGGAGACCCCGGGAAGGTGAGGTACCCTGCTTTGGTGGGGTAACCAGTCTCTCCATACAATCTCTTTTTTTTTTCTTGATCTCGTTCACATGAGAAGTAGGTAGTCCCCGCCTAGACGGGTTACCCGGTCAGCCGGGCCGGGTAACCTGCTTAGCTGGGGTGAGTTTTCTCCATGTGAACGCTGAAGGTGGGGTAACCCGCCTTGCTGGGGTGATGTCCATCCAGGCATTTGTCTTTAATTCTGAATTTTAAATTTAGCTTTTCCGCCGACTTCATCTTCAAAACATTGAGAAAAACAGTTTTAGTGAAGAAAATACTGACCACACAATAGCATTTTAAACCTCACCCAAGCGGCCCGGGGCTAGCTTTTTTTATTATGGGTAGATGGGTTACCTCACCTTCCTGGGGCCCCCCACCTCCATGTGAATAGGCCTTAAGTCTTCAGAAGCCTATGAACACAGACACCTTATTGAAATCATACTTGTCATCACTCGTCCCTGCTGGTGTACTTTAAAAAAAATGTTTATTGACAGTCTGAAATTCATTTAATTCTGCCTCTTGAGATCACAGATTTTTCCTTTGATTTTCGGTGTCACAATTACCTTTCTAGAAAAAGAGGAATTTGAAGGGTTGCATGACAGAACCCTTCATAATTATGGAGGTTTTAAATAAAAAAATCAATTACCATTAGTGAGGTCTCATTCTGTCCAGCTGTAGTTTCATTGTGTAAATTGGTCTCCTTTTCATAATGCTCTTGATTGTGCTTCTCTATATTCACTGCAAGTAGAACCACAAATTAGGACATCAAAAAATAGACTATTTTAGTATTTATTCTTGATTTCCTTGTGGAAACTTAACTAGCTCTAATAAAGCTTGTTTAAGGACGGTGCCTACTATTGTTACTGGGCATACGTTCTGCCCATCTCGTGATATTCGGGTTTCCTATGGATGGTGGCTACTAATACAAGGATATTTTTGCGCGGTTTAAAACTTTTCGGGGAAAGCAGAATTTAGCAAGTGCTTTAAGTTTGGTATCCAAAAAGAAAATAAGGGGTAACCATGCATTTTGCAAAGATGATAAAGCTTCAATATGGAAAAAAAATGCCATAAATTGCTTTGCATTTTACTGCTTTTCAGAATAATTGTTGCTTAATTATCTCTAAAAAATGCATGGTCACCCCCCAATTTTCTTTTTGGATTTTCATAGCCCTTCCTAAGATCTGCTTTTCCCACATAGTCATAAACCGCGCAAAAATACTTCGGTAGGCAGTAGGCACTGTCTTTAACTGGTTTCAGTTCCCAAGTTACATTACCACTGTCTCCCATTTCTTGGAGATTCAGTGGCAGATGGTCAAGAAGGGGAAAAGATTATCTGGTACAAGCGAACATTCTCCAGAGTGGTAGGTAGAATGGCCCCTGAGAGGCTAAGTACTTTTATCCATTACAACTTGATCCAGACAAGTTTGAATTTCCTGCCTGTAATTGTCTGATAAGAGGATCTTCCCAACAGACCGTCACTGTTGTTGGAAACTTTTGCTTGTCCCAATTTCACGTGTGATATATTTGTCCCTGTGCATCCCAACTATCTTAACCTATCGACTCTGAAAATGAACCACTTTGAGTCTGATAGCAAGCAAGAAAAACATTTGCCTTTATAACGTGGTTGAAATTATTTTTGGTTTAAAATTTTTTAAACCAGTTTAACTAATTTTTATTTTCATTTGTGCAGTATTCATTACCATATTACCGGAGACAAAGGAAAATAAAAATCAGTGAAAGGTTTGAAATTAAACAGAAAAAATTTGAACCACAACATATAGTTACAAAAGATCTTTTACATCAATACAGTCAATTCACGTCACGCGTGACCTGAGTATTTTATAAATTTGAATGGAGTTTTGAAATTTACATGTCAGTTTTAAACATCGCCTGAACAAGATTTCAGACTTCCCTGAGAAATTTCCCTAGTTTGTTGACAGTATAAAGCTATTTTTTACATTACAGCATTAATATTTCAAGAATAACAAATATTGTTATTCAAAATACTTGGGAAACAATTATTGTTTCCCAAGTATTTTGAATCCTTTTTTTTTCATTGAACAACAAACAACAACAATTTATTGCAAGAGAAGACACTTTTTACAATATAAGTTACCCACAATTTTAATAGCAAGAGCTATTTGAGGTGGGTAGCATTAATAGTTGTTTACATGCTCAAAAGGAAAAGAAAACGCATCTTTTTCGGAAAGATTTCCAAAGAAATGTTCAACATTCCATTCACATGTCGGACATTAGAAAGAGAAATTCAAATGTTCATTTCATTCTCGGAAATAAAGGTCATGCGTGATGTGAATTGACTGTAAATTATCATTACTACAATGTATCAGTTTACTCACTTTTTTCTTCTTTCACATATTGCAGCTGTTCCTTTACATTTTCAAGATCACTGCGCAGCCTCTCCGCAGTACCTTTCTTTATCTTGAGTTCATCACTTAGTAGAGAGTTCTTTTGTTTTTCTATGCTCAGACTGGACTTCAATTCGCTACTAAGCTTGTCATACGCTGTTGTAAATGAACAGCGGTCAAACAATAAAGCAGCAGTAAGACTATGTTGCCTTTGCATGCATGGGTTTTTCCACCTGAGCACTCAGGGCATTGCCTAATATTGTACACACAGACGTTTTGTCTTCTGTCTTTTGTTTTGTTTTGGTCACATTCTCCAATCTGATTGGTCAATGATAATGGCCCGATGCAAGTCACTTCACCATGTTGAGCACAAACTTCCAAACCTTTGTTTGCAACGCTTGCAGACGCAAGCTTAAAAAAAGCATACCTTGACATTTAAGGCCCCGTTCAGACTAGGTGCCCGTTCCAGGTTCTCGGGCACGGGCACTAGTCTGAACAGAGCTTTTTGTCGGTGGCCGAGCAAAAATCTGGGCACCGTGCCCAGGCACGGGCACTACCTCCACAGATAGTACTCGGGTACTGTTCCTGGGCACAGGCACTGGTGTGAACAGGATTTTGTCAGTTCCCATGTTTTTCCCTCACAACTCCTTACGATACAGCAAACAAAATGGCCGGCGCTTAATTGACGAAGGAGAACACGATTGCTCCTTGGGCACCAAGGAGTCTGAACAACGTCCGTTGTAGTTCCCGGGCACAGTCAGCTCTGGCACGGGCATCTAGTCTGAACAGGGCCTAAGTCCTTCTGTGAAAGTGGTTTCTTGCATTGATTTGTACTTAACTAAACTTGGGCAATTCATGCGCAGTCTTTTTACTGCGAATGTCAAGCATGCGCAGTCAGGCAATGTATCATGTTCCTGACCATCCTCGTTCCCAGAGCCTACGATCTTCTGGTCAGCGGTTGGATCGTAGGCCCTGGTAACAGCCGTTACGGGATGTCGTGAATTTCACGACATCCGGTAGCGCACGCTCAGTGTGATAAATTACCATTGCGCTTGCTCAGTATTATTATTGCTCAGCACTCCTCAGTATTAGGAAGTAAAGACAAATGCGCAGAAGCGTAGCATTTTTCACCTTATAGCGCATCAGGTTTTCGACAGCCAATGAAAAAAAAAGATATTTTTGGATGGACCCAGAGCCACTCGTTCATAATTAAAAAAAAAAAACGTTGGGGCTCTGGGGACGAGAATGGTTCCTGACAAACAAAAGGTTTAACGAGCTAAACAACGAGTCTTAATCTGCATGTACATTAAAAACTAATAGTAAATTTCTTTGCCATCCTTTGCAAGATGTCAACAACATGTATGAAAATAATATTAACCAAACTCAAAGTTTTAAGAAGAACATGCCTGGGTGTTTTCTTTCTCTTGATTGACTAGCTATCATGTTTCTACATTACACAAGTTGAATGGGTTGCAATAATCACAAAGTAGATCATAATGATATAACATGAATATTAACTTCTAAGTGACATGTTCATTGGTGTTGTCGTCATGCTTTATTTATTTATAAGGTGATCCCTATTGTAGCCAGAGTCCTGTTTTGTACTAGCCTAGTTAATGCAACAAAATATGTAATGCAAATGGTGCACATAGTTGCCTTTTCTTGTATCAAAAAGTACATCAGACAACAAGCTTTAAGAGAAGCACTCCCCCCCATACTGTCTCCTAATCGGTAATCATTTACAGAACAAGTTGTCTTGAGGTTTGACAATTCATCAGTTAGTGTATAAGCTGAGGCTTGTCTAGTGTTGCTTAAGCTACAATCATGGACAAAAGTGTTGAGACAATTCACCAATGAAAACTAATAATGCTTTCTAACTAACAATGGTATTTTGTATTTGAATGAACACAATATTAATTATTCTAGGCTCAATCACCATAAAAACTCTTTTTCCATCGTTGGAGCTAAAATTTGGAATAGCATTCCCGAAAGCTATCGAAGATTACCAAAGCACATATTCAAAAAGAAAATTCAAGCATTACTATTTGAAACTTTAGAAACTCTGGACAGTTATGCTGACATTAGTGCTCTTATTTCTGAAATAAGAAAG
Source organism: Pavona decussata (assembly GCF_977016875.1). Lineage (NCBI taxonomy): Eukaryota > Metazoa > Cnidaria > Anthozoa > Scleractinia > Agariciidae > Pavona > Pavona decussata. The sequence continues at coordinate 502,101 of NW_028145507.1, read as the reverse complement.
TCATCTTAATTATAATTCAATCATACATAATTTTTTTTTTCTTCACTTTACATTACTTTTTACTCTTTTGACAAATAATGTATTCAAAACTGACTTTTTTAACGCCTTCAAATAGTAATTCGTTTATGTATGTCCTTAACACCGCCTGCCTAGATTAGCTTGCTATTTGAAGGCGGTGTTCATTTGAAACGTTTGAAAAAAAAACTTAATAAAACTTGAACTTGAACTTGAACACCTTTTCCATCTGTAGTCACCCCCCTTTCCCCCAAACAATGTTGCAAATTAAACGCTTCCTGGATGTTTATTTGTTTCCAACATTGAAAAAGGGGGAAGGGGAAGCTACCTTTCACGAGGAGAGAGAGGAGAATTTACACCTAGGGAAAAAGGTTGGTAATTTTCATGTGTCTCAACAACTTTTGTCCATGATTGTAGGTTTGTTCTTTTACCTTTCACATTCTGTTGAGCCCTCAGAAATGTGTTTTGTAGTTGCTCCATTGCAGTCACCATTGTCAAGTACTTCTTTTTGTAAGAGATCTCATCATCTGACTGAAGTAAAATAATTTACAAAATTAGTCATATAATGTGATTATTTCCTAGTTAAGTCTCAAACTGAACAAAAGATTCAACATCACATGACAAGTTCTAATCAACAGTGTACCATATAATAAGTAATAACAATAATTTATTGTTCTCACTTTTTATTCTAATTCACTGACTGATCCTCAAGTTGCTATTATAAAATGTAAGATTCTGCATTATATTTGACAATAATATAATAACTGGTCAGCTTTACATTTATACACCTCAGAGTTGTCATAACACCTGTTACATGTATGGCTGAGCCCACTTGATGTTACAGGCAAAACCTAAAATTGTTATTTAACCACAGGCAGCCCAAGCTCGCGTCACTAAAGAGCATGCAATAATTAATTACTAGTGGCATGATGTCACCTTTGAGTGCAAGCGGTACTGGGTCACAGGCAGCCTTTGAGAATTTAAATGTGTTATAAGACTTCGTTTGGGGAATAAAATATTGTCGATTCCGAAGCTTAAATACTTAGTATTATGCTAGATTCTAACTTTCATTCAATAAAATGAATAAAACTGACTCACCAGGGGCTGGTGAGTCAGTTTTATTCAATCATTGATTCATGGATTGGATAGTTTTATTATATTAGTTTTATTATTTTATTATTATTTTAATGTAACTTGTAAGGCGCATTTGAATATATTCATATAGATATTGGCACCGAATAAGTAATAAACAAGACGCATATGTGCGTGAACTTGGGCTTCTTTCCTGGCATATCCAGCTGTAAACGCCAGAAAGTTGACATGATAAAATCTCAGTTGTCATTTGTCGATTGTTTTACAGCATAGTACATCAAGCAAGTATATTGAAAGCAATGCATATTCCTGGTCTAAATTTTACCCTCTGTCCGTTTTTTACGCCCGGTCTGTAGTCTGCGTTTTACACTGACCGAATAAGTAATAAATTTTAGAATCTAATAAAGGTTCTGACAGTAAAATCCGAGCTTTCAACCTATTTTATTGCATTCAATTCGTGTGCCTCTATCTGGCCAACAGGATTTAGCAAAGTGAGCAGGGATATCTTGTGTTGGCTTCATCCCCCCCTCGCAAAAGTTTTTGTTTTTTGAAAAAAGGGAATTCTGATTAAAATTGGTGTTTCGTGGGAATTTCTTTTTGTCGGTATCTTTCACCCATTAATCGATGAAATTTGTCCTCGCTTCACATAGGCGAAATTTGATCCGTCTGCAGTGCATGCGTTTGATTACGAAAGATTACGCAGTTGTGACGTTTTGGCAATTAAAATAGAGAGAAAAACAGACAGAATGCTTTCCTAAAGGAAAAATTTATTCAGATAAGTCTTTTTTTTACGCCTAAGAAAGAGACCCTTATAATTCTAAATGCGAGACGAGAGACGCGAAAGCGATTTGAAGGAACTACCAGTCCATTTCAAAGCGAATTTATCAACCCTTGCGTGGCACGTTTTTCAAATTTTCGCAAAAACTGTTCAGAATATAAAGAATCGGTCACTTAGAATAGTATTTCCGTACAAATTCACGATCAAACCTGTAATTTTTGGTTGAATTCCCAGAAGTCCTCAAAAATCTCGTAGAAAGTCCGTGGCCGCTAACTCGTCGCCTGGATAAAACAACAATTTGTACTCGAAGCACAGTTTCTTCGCCGTTATTTCTCGGATTTCCGCTATCGAAACTGTTGAGTATTCCTTAGTAGTTCTTCTTTCGATGTACTGCTTCGAAAAGTTGTGTTTTCCTTCGGGAAACGCGAAAATCGGCGACTAAATAAATGTCCGACCCTTGCAAACCCATGCAGCGACAAGATTACCTGCGCATGCGTTTTAAGGCCCTGACGGCGATTTGTGACTGAATGAGGAAAAAAAAGAAAACGAAGGGCAATTTTCAACTTGGTCTCCCTGTGGGAAGCCTAAGTAATTATTATTATTATTATTATTATTATTATTATTATTATTTAGTAATATACATACAAAAATTTCTGCAATCTGATTGGTGGAGAGCGGCTCAATTTATCCTAAATGTAGTGCAGAAATGTGAAATTGAGTGCAGAAAGTTGAAATTAGTGCAGCAAAGGTGAAATTAAAATGATTGGCAGGTACGCAAATTTGCAAATCGGCTGTCTCGAAACAAAATGGCGAACAGGTTTGAAGAGAAGTAAGAGCATTTTAATTCGAAGTTTAAAGGAAATTGCAAAGAAACTCAACAAAGCACAAACACACTGGCTAAGAGTTTGGAGGTCTTGGACAGCACAAAAGGGCTACGACCAAAATATTGAAAACTATGAACCGGAGGCAGTCAACAAAATTCTCGAGGATTTCCACGCAACAGTGCGTAAAGAAGACGGGAAGGACTATACGAGCATGGCAGTCTTCGCACTGCAATTGAACGTTACCTAAGAAGGTAACTGTTACAAATACTCCACAATTAGAAACCGAGAGTAAAAAGGTTCGAAGCAAGTTCTTGAAGGTAAAGCTCAGCTACTGCGACAACAAGGTTAGCTGAAAGTCAAGCGGCCGAACAAGTCTTGGAAGTCTGACAAACAGTTAACACTGAATTAAATGAGCTTTGGAAAAGCAAAACGCTTTGAACCACAAGTCCTGGTACAAACGGTTTGGTAGCTCCTGACTCAATATTTTGGCGTAGAGCATCATGTTGAAGATTTCCATGTCGGCTTGGACGAAAACAAACGTTGAATTCATTGAGAACCAGACTAAAACACGCCAGTCTGGACTCTCTGCAAAGCCCCGGCTCCTGAAATCCAGTCGAAAACATGCCGAGGACGGTGATTGACTTCAGACTTCTTTTAACATTGACTTAAAATTATGCTTTGTGATTTGAAAACTTGCTCTTTTTAGAGTGATGGTATTTTTAGCATGTTTTCCGTACGTATGAACATGTATGTCAATCAAGCTTGTCATTTTTGAAACCAATCAAAGACATGTAGGCGGAGCATTAGCTGACGGACAAGAAATAAACAAAAGCTCATTTGAAATTTTTGTATGTATATTATTAACAAGTAATCACATGATTTCTCTCGTGCAATTTGGAATAAATAAGCACTTTTATAAAATAGCCAGGGCCAAGCAAGCACTGTGATTGGTCAAACTGAGTTCTTTATAACTCCACAATGCACGAAGCATACGTATGGTGCGTGCATTATAATTGTACATATGCACGGAGCACACGTTGGATTTTTTGCCTGTGAAAAATCTGAGAAATTCAGAGACAGAACGCGCTGTCGCTCCAGCGATTCGCAAAGAACAGTCTCTTGTACTGATGCTTCCAGACTTTTAATTAACTTCAACTTGTCTCTCAACACCTTAAAACTTAAACTTAACTTAGAGTTAACTTCTTGAACTTGCTTACGACGTGACGAAAAACTAAAACAGTTTGACTTTTTACTTGATTGCGCGCGCTGAAGCGTGCCCTGTCGTGATCGTGTCGTGATCGTCAAGAGCGCGCGCTATTAAATTACGCGTTATCTCGCGTAAGGAGAAACTTTAAAAAATTCGCACTTGTCTGAGGAGTTGCGATTGTTTATATTTTATAAAAGAAATAAAAAACTTGTTCCTCTTGCACTGTTGAGTTATATAAGCACTTGGGAATTTTTAAGAACACTCGAGAAGTGCAGAGAGGCACTCGCCTACGGCTCGTGCCTCTCTGCACTTCTCTCGTGTTCTTAAAAATTCCCGCGTGCTTATACAACTCAACAATGCACTCGGCGCGTTTTTTATTTCTTTAGTAAAATTTTAAAAGACCACAAATTGCACTCGCCCTGCGGGCTCGTGCAATTTTGTTAGCCTTTTAAAATTTTACTCGTGCTTATTTATTCCAAATTGCACTCGGAATCATGTGATTACCTATACTTATTGAATGAAAGTTAAAATTTAGTGTTATTTAAGCGTCAGAATCGACGGTGTTTTATTTCCCATACAAAGTCTTATAACGCGTTTAAATCCTCAATGGCTGCCTGTAACCCAATACCGCTTGCTCTCAAAGGTCATCGTCCCGCAAGTATTTAATTATTACATGCTCTCTAGTGATGCGAGCTTGGGCTGCCTGTGATTTAACAAGCATACATATGAAGTCAAGCATTTAATTGAAATTTCCATCTGGACTTAACTCCAGAGTGCAGGAAAACACATTTCTGAGGGTCCAATTAAAAACATTTTCTTGGGGTACATGGCCCAGATGCCACTAGAAGCTCATGCACACTTTGTGTCTTCATTACATGGTTGTTAGCTGCGTAATGGGGTGTCACAGGTGAAAATTCACATGTCACACCTGCTTTAAAAACTTAAGAACTATCATGTAGACTTGCATCTATTTCACTTACATTTGGATCCTGCAAGTCTCCTTTTTCTCCAGGGCTACGATGTCTGCTCATTTTCCAGAGAATATCCTCATCACTATTAGTATCTATTTCCATCGCAGTAGGATTGAAGCTGACCTCTCCCAAAGGAGACCTTTCATTAACTGGAGATGTACTTGGATTCTCGTTGTTACATGTACTTTTTCTGTGTCCTTTGTTGTTCTTCCTCCACTGGCTACGACGCAAAGCACTGAGACTCCTAATCCTTGAGGCAATGCAGTCAGCCGGGGCTTTCACAATGGAGGCTGTGATGCTTGTAGCTCTCTAACATAAAAAAATGGGAATTCTATTTGATCATACAAGACACATTTCACCTTTTTATTCCAAACATTTTTTACTTTGTACAAAAATGGTAGCCAAAATGAAATCCCTCTGAATAATTCAGTAACCATCTTCTGCTTCCATATTCTTCTACATATCCCATGGTCTTGTCTCGTTCGTACGGCACCTGTTACGAACGTTATTAAAAAACGAGACAAGATTGTTCTTTTTCATTATGCACCAGTCAATGTAAACCCCCGCACCCCCCCCCCCCCCCCGGCCAGGACATAGCGGGCATTTTCGGGGAAATTTTCCGTTATTTGATGAGCGAAAGGGCCGCAGGTATCGTAGCCTGCGAACGCAGACGTTTTTCCGGCTGTCGCTTCACTCCGCCGAAAAATAACGTCTGCGAAAACGAGCCGAGAAAAAATTTCCGTGACGTCAAAGCTTTTGTCTTGTTGTTAGCCAATAAAATTCCCTGATAGAATTTGACACTCGCGTACACGCGCGATGCAGAGTGAGAGACGCGGGAACCCGGCGATTTAGAACTGGCATTTGCTATGAGCTCGGGCGAACCACCCGTAAAAGATTCCTACGTCTGAGGTTTGTTTTCTATGCAAAGTAAAAGTTTCCAGTGAAGAGAAGATAAAAGTGTTTGGAAAAAGTTCTCTGGAAATTCACAAATTAATACTGCGTTCAACTGAAGTCGAGTGAACTGTCGAGTCAAGTCAACTGACCGAGTGTTGAGAGACCGGCGATTTAGAACTGGCATTTGCTATGAGCTCGGGCGAACCACCCGTAAAAGATTCCTACGTCTGAGGTTTGTTTTCTATGCAAAGTAAAAGTTTCCAGTGAAGAGAAGATAAAAGTGTTTGGAAAAAGTTCTCTGGAAATTCACAAATTAATACTGCGTTCAACTGAAGTCGATCTGACTGCTTACGTTGGAAGCTTTGCCGCTCCAAATGTTATAATCGTCTGCTTCGCTACAAGAGGGCTTTGGACAAAGTAGCAGATTTCGAGAAGGAAATCAAACAAGATTTTAAAAATGATGGCCCGTTCCGTGTAAAACGACTCGCTAACGAGCTAGGACAGACGCCAGAGGCGAAAAAGAGTCTGCTTTGAAGGTGCGAATGTAAATAATCGCTCGCAATTAAATGTCACGTTCGATCCGAGCTTTGGTGCTTCTTCTTTTGAAAGCTCTTATCCGCCTCCTGTTGTCACTTTTGGTGCTGTTAGCCTTATTGCCCCAGTAGCTTTGCTTTCGTCACGTCGTTTTCTCGTTCCAAACGGCTTGCTTGAAAATGCTTCTGGAGGAGTAACATCGGGCTTCACTGACCGAGTGTTGACCTCCACGCCGAAGTGCACACAAAGATTACAATAAACAAACATGATGCAGTTGATGATATATTCGTTTAACCCTTTAAACCCTACGATCAAGATTTGAATTCTCACTTGTTGCCCCTATTCATTTCCTACACAAGAGGAGGGGAGAGGTTGTTTAAATATCCACCAAATTCATCTTGTGTGAACCATGTTTTACAAAGCATTCATGCTGATCACTCATGGGGCTTAAAGGGTTACAACAGGCTCTACGAGTGGTATAAAATGACAAAATAAATAATTGTAAGTTGAAACCCTTTCATAGAATGGTATGTCACAAGCAGTCAAGATGCAAATCTAGCTACACTGTATTTTAATGGTCTCTTGTAATCAACTAGTCTCCTTCGCAGCCGTTATTTAAGGTCGTCACGCAACGCTCCTCCAAATACGCGTTTTAAACGCGTTTAATACGCATTAAAACTAGCGGGGAGGAGCGTTGCGTGACGACCCTAATAACGGCTGCGAAGGAGACTAGTAATCAACATAAGAACCCCTTAAATGCAATGCATAGGTGGTGAAAAATTGACATTGAATGTGATGGCTTTCTCAGAAATGTGCATATTTGTCAAGAACCACTCACAAAAGTTCTGATTAACATTTGGCAGGAATACACTTCAGGAAACAAGGTGGATTATTTCAAAACAACTAAAATTTAACAGTGGAAATTTAAAGAACAATAATCCAGTTTTCCTTTAACAAAGGAGATCTAAAAAGTTGTGGGAAAAATATCACTGGAAGAGTGTTAACACAAGAACATTGTTTACAAGTTTGTTTCAGATAAATTATGGGAGTAATATATTACATGATGTAGCAAGATTCTCAGCAAACATACAAAACCTGTTTAATTAAAGGCATGTTTATAGCACAGTTATCGGATTGTTTCTATGGAAATAACACATGTCAGAAGTATCAAAAACTGTGTTCAGCCACATACGCTAAGCCAAAACCAATATTAAGTAACTGTAATCCTAACTACCAGCATGCAAACGTTCTTGTTAGAGTAATCTATTGTGTAGTTCCAGAAAATGTCCATACTCCCCCCACAGAAGGGATTGGAAATTCCGGAGGGGTGGGGGTTCTCAAAGGCCCAAATATGTAAGTAAATGTATGAAGCTTGACTGGAATTTCCAGAGAGGTGAGGGAGGGGGGGGGGGGGGGTCTAAGGAAAAATCCATCCCATTGGAAAGGTATGGGTAATTTTTGGAACTACACATTCTATTGCAGCTGCAAATGAAAAAATGCTTTTAAATGTTGTGTGAAACCACATTTCAAACATTAACCAGGGGTCATACAGAACTTTTAATTTCAGAATATTTTCAGAATAACTTCAAGCATATTGCATTCTTTTCACACTTTTTAAGGGCTGTAAATGCAATAAGTGCCAAAAGTAATTGTTGCAACTAATTAAAAATTGGTTCATGCTTAGCGTGCGTATATCGAGTTATGGATGCACGCGGGAAAGTTTGGAGAGCACGAAAGAGGCGTAAGAGTTGCGGGAGGTGTAGCCAAGAGCAACTCTAGCTTCTTGAGTGCTCTCCAAACTTCCCAAGTGCATCCTTAACTCGATATATGCACAGCTAAAAGCATGAAGCAATTCTTTTATAACATAGTTAAAATAAAGTAAAGATTTGGAAAACAGGTTTTAATACCTGATTAATTACAAAATTCTCTGTAAAAAGAAGAAAAGTGAAAGTGATTTCTCATATCGGTTTAATCTAAACGTTTCATTAAACTTTGACAAGCTCTTATGAATATACATTTTTTATGGTGTTGTCTCTCAGTAAAACATTTTTCATAACATAGTGCGCACATGCTTCCCCTATCTGACTTGCACATGTCATCCAATGGACGCATGGCTGTGTGTATGTTGAGAAATGTACCATGATGACGCCAATAGTAATTAGATTAGGATGCACGCACGCTATGTTATAGAACGCGAATAGGTCCGTGATCACTCTGGAAGGATGCAAGGGTGTGGCCCTTGTTTGACTGTGGGGTGCAAAAGTGTAGCATTTCTAGCAATTAGCAACACAGCCTTTGGATCTCTTTCTTCTGAGCTATAGATTTTGTCCCCAAGGAGGGTCTTCAGTGTTGAGTACACAACGGCACATTGTTTGATAGTTTGCGTGTAAATGATGGTTCTGGTTGCTGCTGAGCCACAGTCTTTCAACTCATCGGCTATCCAGGAGAAATACTCTGTAAGGCTAGCATTTTTTCCCATGTATTGTACAACATAGGCTATGTTTTCTTTGTTTGGGTTTTCATGAACAATGTGGGAACCATCCATTAGCAGCACTTTAAATATTGTGCCCCTGGTATCCTTTGTGGCTGTGGCAGTAAATGCAATGAATGGGGTTCTTGGAAGAAGGGACCAGAAAAGCTGCATTTTTGTTCGTTTTTGACTTTCCCCTAGAATGGAAAATATACTTGTATAAACATGTAAGCTTAAACGAAATATTAGCCAGCTAGAACATTCAGTTTTTCCAGTGATCTCTCCCTTGTGTCTGTGGTAGCTGTCACTGTAAGGGCAACGAAAAGAACTTCCAAAAGCAGGGACCTGAACTCATTAAGTCTTGAAAACCACACTCTGAAGGCTGCATGTTTATTTGATTTTGATGTACCCCTACAAAAATATGAAAACCACATAAGTTGGACTCCTTTGGGTACTGGATGCAAATGAAGCACATTGTTGAACCATTGCTTGTGTATTTGGTCCAATATTGTTTCTATTATTTTATGCCATCTGTGTCCAGTACACCAAGTAAGAGCCATTATATAGTTGTGTGTTGTAGACATTGGCATAAAAATAATAAACTGCAGCAGGGTAGAGGCCAGGAATATATAAAGCATAAATACATTCGCATGACCCTTCCCATAAATCACGGTGAAAATAACAATTTCAACAAATAAACGAATGTACTGCATGCATCACCTTCTGAATTTAAAGGAGATGTCATGTTATCAAAATAATTTGCATGCACTCAACAACAATTTCATTTCATTGTCTGAAATTGACATAATATTAATTCAAAAAAAGTACGAGGAAAAACAACCAAGTAAAGCTTGACCTAGATATACTTAAGAAGCGTGATTTCAGGTAAACAACAAAACAAAAGAAAATCTCGATCTGAGACATTCTGAAAGATGCTCATTTCACAATTGTTCATTTCGTTCCATTTGGAGGAGGCAATAAGTCAAGTAAAAGTCCCTGTATAACTTACCAATGGGATATTATATGAGCTTCATCAATAGCCACAGCTCGTACGGACTTCTTGTAACTGTCGCTTGAGACCATTTTACGCCACCTTTCATCGCCCAACCATGTTTCTGGCGATCCGTAAACAATAGAATACTGGCCATTTTCCACTGCTTTCCTCTGCGATTCAGTGATTATATCGCTCAGACAAAAAGCACTTATTCCAAGCGAGGTTAATCGACTTACTTGGTCTTTCATTAGGCTAACTAATGGCGAAACTACGATTACTATATTTCTCTCACGTGCTGGCTCCAGCGAAGCAAACACTTCGGGTAATCCCTGAAATATCATTGACTTTCCAAATCCAGTAGGTAAATTCACGAAAACATCCTTATTATCCAGAACGATGCATCTTATGGCCTCTTCTTGTTGTTGATTGAGCTTCTGTATTCCAAATCTTTCACAAACTTTTCTGAACGCCAACTGCACACAAGACTCAACATCGTCCGCCATTTTTTTTACACGCGTACTCGTGTGCCTCACGCTAGACACGCGTGTTTAGTTCTGGACTTTTCTGAACCAAATTGTGATTGGTTCAAAAAGAATGACGTCATGGAAATCGTTTGTGGGTTCGTTTTCGCAGACGTTATTTTTCGGCGGAGTGAAGCGACAGCCGGAAATACGTCTGCGTTCGCAGGCTACAGGTATCGGGGACTTTGACCTCTTTTGCAAGCCATCCAAGAACAGTGGGGGAGTGGACCGGGGTATTTTCCACCGAAATGTCAACGTCAATTGTTGACTGGGTGAAGTCAAGCATTTAATTGAAATTTCTATCTGTACTTAAGGAGGCTCGAGGCAGTTTTTTTGGACTTAGGGTGGAAGTTTTGAAATTACAATCTAGCATACAAGATAAACTTCGATCTCCTTCATACTACATCATCATTTCAACATATGATCAAAGTTAATTTTCTCATCGGTTTCCAAGCAACAGCTATTACCATGGCAACGGAAGCGCATAGCCTCTCATTTTAAACATTGCCGATTATCTCGAAATCTAGTCAGACGCTTTATGACGAAACTTTAGGGATTTAAACTACTCAATCTAGACAACTTGTAGGCGAAATTAGAAAACAATCTGTAAGAGCGTTTTCAAGTAAATAATGAATCAATTTTTACGGGGTGATTTTGTTTATTCCAGCATTTTTCACCAATATCTCTGGCAAAAAAAAAACTTGACACTTTGTCTTTTCTGTTAAAAGGTCATTGCTAATAGAAAAACACTCTAAATGTACATTGAGCTTCATGGGTGTCTCCGATTTTAAGATATTTATGTTTGAAAACAGTTAAGATAAAGCGCAAATGAATGAAAAAGTTCCTACTTTGTATAAATCGAGATATCTTTAAAATACCCCGGCAGATTTTTCTGTTAAATTACAAGCGGTTAGAGAAAGAATTCTTTTCGATATTCACGCAAGTTTTAGGCTCAAGAACTGAAACCGGTGTTAGATAAGAAGGTTGAATCTTGGTCAAGTTTTTAGTCATTATTCGCTTTTTCCGAACAAGAATTTTATTTTGTTTGTCCCGGTCTATTCCACTACTATTCACGTGCTGTGAATATTTATGATTACGTGAAGTCGTGCAAAAGGTAACATTTACATAAATATATGCTCCTGCTTCTCAAGTCTTCCATTGTAAATTTTACCTTTTGCACGACTTCACGTTATGATAAATATTCAAAGCACGTGAATAGCAGTGAAATAGACCGGGACAAACAAAATAAAATTCTTCTTCGGAGAAAGCGAATAACGACTGAAACTTGACTAAGATTCAGCCTTCTTATCTAACACCAATTTCGGTTCCTGAGCCTAAAACTTGCGTAGATATCGAAAAGAATCATTACTTAAACCGCTTGTAATTTAACAGAAAAATCTGTGGGCGGCATTTTAAAGATATCTCGACTTATCCAAAGTAGGAACTTTTTCATTCATCTGCACTTTATTTTCACTGTTTTTAAACATAAATATCTTAAAATCGGAGACAGCCATGAAGCTCAATAAACATTTAGAATGTTTTTCTATGAGGAAAGACCCTTTGCAGAAAAGACAAAGTGTCAAGTTTTATTTTGCCAGAGATATTAGTGAAAAAATGCTGGAATAAACAAAATCACCTCGTAAAAATTGATTCATTATTTACTTGAAAACGCTCTTACAGATTTTTTTCTAATTTCGCCTACAAGTTGTCTAGATTGAGTAGTTTAAATCCCTAAAGTTTCGTCATAAAGTGTCTGACTAGATTTCGAGATAATCGACAATGTTTAAAATGAGAGGCTATGCGCTTCCGTTGCTATGGTAATAGCTGTTGCTTGGAAACCGATGAGAAAATTAACTTTGATCATATGTTGAAATGATGATGTAGTATGAAGGAGATCGAAGTTTATCTTGTATGCGAGATTGTAATTTCAAAACGTCCACCCTAAGTCCAAAAAAACTGCCTCGAGCCTCCTTAACTCCAGAGTGCAGGAAAACACATTTCTGAGGGTCCAATTAAAAACATTTTCTTGGGGTACATGGCCCAGATGCCACTAGAAGCTCATGCACACTTTGTGTCTTCATTACATGGTTGTTAGCTGCGTAATGGGGTGTCACAGGTGAAAATTCACATGTCACACCTGCTTTAAAAACTTAAGAACTATCATGTAGACTTGCATCTATTTCACTTACATTTGGATCCTGCAAGTCTCCTTTTTCTCCAGGGCTACGATGTCTGCTCATTTTCCAGAGAATATCCTCATCACTATTAGTATCTATTTCCATCGCAGTAGGATTGAAGCTGACCTCTCCCAAAGGAGACCTTTCATTAACTGGAGATGTACTTGGATTCTCGTTGTTACATGTACTTTTTCTGTGTCCTTTGTTGTTCTTCCTCCACTGGCTACGACGCAAAGCACTGAGACTCCTAATCCTTGAGGCAATGCAGTCAGCCGGGGCTTTCACAATGGAGGCTGTGATGCTTGTAGCTCTCTAACATAAAAAAATGGGAATTCTATTTGATCATACAAGACACATTTCACCTTTTTATTCCAAACATTTTTTACTTTGTACAAAAATGGTAGCCAAAATGAAATCCCTCTGAATAATTCAGTAACCATCTTCTGCTTCCATATTCTTCTACATATCCCATGGTCTTGTCTCGTTCGTACGGCACCTGTTACGAACGTTATTAAAAAACGAGACAAGATTGTTCTTTTTCATTATGCACCAGTCAATGTAAACCCCCGCACCCCCCCCCCCCTCCCGGCCAGGACATAGCGGGCATTTTCGGGGAAATTTTCCGTTATTTGATGAGCGAAAGGGCCGCAGGTATCGGGGACTTTGACCTCTTTTGCAAGCCATCCAAGAACAGTGGGGGAGTGGACCGGGGTATTTTCCACCGAAATGTCAATGTCAATTGTTGACTGGGCGGACTCAATAATCCATTTAACAAATTTATTGTTTTTTTCAGCTCGCACGTGTTGTTCGTTTTAAGGAGGTTCAGAACACGAAAACATGCGAACACGTAACCCAAATATATCTCACTCACAAACTAAAGAGAATACTGTAATAAATTTCTATTTACACCTCCATTTATACACAATAATCCCCCCTTAGAAGCAACATAGTTATATCTTCCTGTTAATCGTAGAGTCTGGTTTAAATTTTCCAAATTTCAATTTGTTGAATGGAACGGTATTTTTCCAATTAGTTTCTGTAGAACTCAACTTGCAAATAATACTTTTAATTAGTAAAACACTGGCTCAGCACGTGCGTTATAAACTTCAGTACATTTGTTTGTCGTCCTCTGCAAACAATTACGGACGTGCAATCACCACATTCAACGTTTTATGGAGAACGATGATGATTTATTTTCCTTTCTCTTTCTGAACTTTAAAGTCGCCCCTACGACGTTAGCTCCTGGATAGTTCGGCCACATTACACAAACTAAATGAGTAGAAATTATATCGCAAATTTATTCAGAAAACACGAGTGTAATCTTTAAATTCCGTTTTCGTTGACGACGTCGACTGACGTAATCACAGTTAAAGAAACTGGTATTTCCAAATTTCCGGGTAAAAGGACAACCTCTAGAGGTAGTACAAAAGTTAATTTTGATTGGTCGATGGAGACAATGGTTCATCGACGGTCTTGACAAAAAGGACACGAGGGGACCCCGGGAACAAATCTGTTTGCCTGTGGACAACTGGCCGCTGTTTCCCCCGTGCAGGGGCGTAGCCAGGGGAGGGTTCCAGGGGTTCCGGAACCCCCCCTCTCGCGTCAAGGAACCCACCCTCTCCTATTTTTAACAGTGATTTTATCCCAGCAAAAGTGTAATGTACTCTCAACTGCTGAAATTCTTCGTTTTGTTCTATGCTTACAATAAGTACAGTGAACGTCATTGTGGTATCTATTTGCGTTTCACTTGCATTTTCGGAGACATGAGCAGAGCTGGGATTTCTGTGTAATAAGATGCATGTGTTTGCATAGCAGAGATACCTGCGAAATTGGTAGACGATCCATTGGTGTTGTTCGAGCTGGTGGTTTTCGTAACAATGTCCTGATTGCAAAAGATCGATGCATTCTTTTCACCAAAAAGGTAGGCACAGCGAAACATTTAGAAGAGAGATCTAGATGTCTACGAGGCGCACACTAACAGTAATAATGTCATGGACGACCTCCAGGACATCCGAGACAACATCGAAGACATCTGGACCGAGTGGTTCGATCTGGCGGTCACTACCGCGGCAAATGTAGGTGTTGTGCCTTCCATCTCGCGCTGGACCAATCAGCAACAGCATCGCGACAATGTACCAGCCCAGACACCATCTGATTACTATAAGAGGGCAGTTGCTATTCCCCTTCTAGATCATCTACAATCAGAGATGAAAACATACTTCAATCCTACTATTAAATGATGCTGTTTTGTCCAGCCTCTTTAATCTTCTTCCTGAGCTGGTAGCCGTCGGAGACAGAAATCCTGACATTGAAGCAGCGCTAGAGTTTTATGAGAACGACCTTCCTTCTCCTCATGTGGTTGATGTTGAGCTCCTGCGATGGAAGAGAAAGTGGTGCAGCACTGAGGATGCCGACCTTCCCACCAGTGCAGTTCAGACACTCGCAGCATGCGATCGAGAGTTCTTTCCTAACATCCACACCTTAATCCGCATTTTGTGCACGTTGCCGATAACGTCAGCTGAATGTGAGCGCTCATTCAGTACACTAAGGAGGTTAAAAACATACCTGAGGTCGACCATGTCAAGCGAGCGAGAGTCTGGGCTGGCTGGCGTTGACGAACATCAATTACCACCGAGACATAAATATCGAGGAAGTGATAAACACGTTCGCTCAACGGCAACCAAGGCGTCTTCTGTTTGCGTAGCGTAAACGCCAAAGTCTTCTACTTACGTAATGTAAGGATTTTAGACCAACCGTTTTCGTTGGAACCAATTTGGAACCCCCCCTCCTAGAAATCCTGGCTACGCCCCTGCCGTGCCAAGGAACTTTTGTTACCCAGCGTGCTGTCCGAGCGTTCAATGTGTCCATGGCGTTCTGGCCGCGGGTCTTTCGAAATTTCAGAAGCGAGCCGACTTGAAAGAAAATCTTTCTAGCAAACGTGATACGGCTTCAATCGAGTCGGAAATGCGATGGAAGGAAAGCTATTTACCTCTACTTTGATCCTATGAAGGAATTGGGACACCAGGGATGATTTCAACGGATTTATTCCTTTTCGTGTTTCGGACATGGCTGAAATAGTGTTTGGCCTTTCGTTACACTTAACAGTAGAAACCCGAATGACGCTAACTCGCCGAAATCGCTCCGAATCGGCTTGAAAAGCTGGTAAATGACAAAGAATACAAGAAGAAGCAGGGCAAGTTGACTTTATTGACAAAACACTGTTATTTTCTACCATTTTACACAAATCCGTTGTATTCCCATACAAATCCTTATAATTCAACGGCTCTCTGATAGTGAGCTTGGGCTGCCTGTGGCTTTTGCTCCCTTTCTACACAGAATGCAAGTTTCATACATATTCAAAAGATTCACATGATTGCATCAGTCCGCCATTTTGAACTCATGTGGTAATTTATGCAATGTGGCTTGTTCATCATTATAATTATACGAAATTATCAACATGCGAATACGTCATCAGTATGGAATTTCTGGCTGTAAATCGCAGACGTCTCTCCATCGGGGCTGGCAGCGATGAGAGGCGGCTGTATTCGCAGGCTAAATTTTCGCTTGCAGGGGACACTTTCAAGTGTTACAACTCAACAACGGTTTGGCCTATTTCAGTAAAATTTGGCCAGATGCTAGAAAAATATATATTAGCAACAAAAACGTGTCGGGGAATTCGATAATTCTAAAAATTATATCCTTGAAAGCCATTTCCGTGCGTTTACTCCGCATAGTTTTCTCGCAGTTTTGAAAATGCTTTGTAACTTTTGAACGAAATCGAATTAAGGAAAACCCTGACACGTTTTTTAAGCTTTTGGGATCCTGACCTGGAGAAAAAAAGCAAACTTCCAAAATATAAAAATCGCATTGAGTTGGAACTCTTGAACGATGACCTGGACGTTCAAGTTCCGACTTTACGGAAAACCTGGGAATTTATTTTCTTGGAAAAGCAATGAAATATTTGAATACCCATTTCTATAAGCTTTAATTTGATATAGGGTATTGGGTATCTGAGATGTAACTGAGAGGCGCTATATCCGTTTAACCGATACCACCCCTGAAGGTACACGGTAACCTTAGCACAAGAGTTTAGCAGCACCATGCTGTGTTTGTGTGAGTGTGCAATGTCCCCGGGGGGGGGGGGGGGGACTCCCATATGGAACAGACGGGGATGCTCGTCGGAAATTTTGAATTTAACCCCTAAAGGAGACCATCTGGGCGTGGCTTAAGCAAATTTTGACCCCTAATGCGGTAAACAAAACAAGTTAAAAAGAAAATTAGACTTCTGTTTCTCTTCGCGTAATTCTGTGTTTCTTCACGGAACCCTAAACGAGACCTTCGCGGCTTAAAATATTGGCGCTTTGCCCGGAACACCCTAAGCGAGACCAAAATCCAAAATTTACACCCCTAAGCGAGACGACGAGCATCCCCGTCTGTTTCATATGGGATCCCCCCCCCCCCCGGGGTAATGTCCACGTTTGCCTGTACCTATTTTACTAGTGGGAACTGGTGTGAGGGCTCATCCTCGGTGTTAAAACCTGCCAAACTCACAAGTGACGTAAATAAAGAAAAAGAAAAGGTGTAAAATCCAGAGAAACAAAACCAATTTCACAGGTTTATACACCGAGTATCGTCCGGTGTGAGATCATAGGCGGACCACCCTCTGTTTGTGTGGTGTAATGACTGTTTGCAACTTGAGACTTTATATTCTCGCGACACGATCGGTTGAAATTTTTACTGAGTAGCGATATTTAAAGTCACCTTTTAACCTTTATGTTGAAATAAAGTTTCAAGGAAATGTCGATTGAGTCACGCGTGGTGTTTTTTGCCATTCCGAGCCGTAGAAACCCTTCTTTGGCGCGTTTACTGTTATACAAAGAAAGGGAGTAAAAGGCAGGCAAGAAACCGCCGGCGACCGCTATGGGTCGTTACTTCAAACCGGAATTGTCGCAAAATTTGAAAAATTCTTGCAGTTTTTTCAACAGCATCCGATTAATTACATATTTCGCCATGTCGTGGCCGAGTTTGGGCTTCATTCGTCAAATTTCCTCCGAGAAAAGCGGAGCTAAAGTCCTCCAGGTCGGTTTCAAACTATGATCTGTAGCAAAGTAGGGACCAAAGGAATTCTAAGCATGCAGTCCATTTTTTAAAATCAGCCAATCAACGCTTCAACGCTTACCCTGCCGGGCATTACTTTCTGAAAAATAAATATGATCGCCAAGAAAATAACTAAACAAAAATAAGTTTAATTACAATTATCAATGCGGTTTGCTCACCTTAGGTGGTGGTTCTAGATCCTTCACTTCGTTATTTTGCAGAATCTTCCGTTTCGTTGTAGAGTGCGTTACGTACCGACATGATCTGGTCGCTGGTGTTTCGACTTCGAATTGAGGTGTTACAGACATGTTTGAGTCTGTTGTTCGTTCTTTTGTCAGAAGCTGAAACATAAGAAATTGTAATTATCTGGATCGTTCTTTCTTGCGCTCAAAATTTTTCGAACATAACAATCGTTTGAATTTTACCTCCAACGGCGTATCCATCGCAGATGCCTTTGCGGTCTTCGTTGTCCGTTTCGAAGTAGGGTGGGGTAAGTTCTGAATGCATAATAGGACTTTATACAATGAACTGTGTAAAACTCGCGTTTTGATTGGTCTAGAGGAGTCTAGAGTTTAGCATACCTCAGTGCAGTGCCTTTCCAGAGCTGCTTCCTGATTGGTCAGATTAGAGCTTCCGGTAGCGATTGTACCGATTATATCATTGGCTAGCTCGTTTTGTGGCACCATTTTCATTCCGGTTAGTTTTCCTCAAGTGTCTGCGTTAAATTGTGATCGCTTACTGTACAGTTACCGTTAGAATATTCATATCATAGAAGTTTCACGTCGTTTTCTGGTTGTTCTTTCGAGGTTCGTCCTCATCTTATCGCAGTATTGAACATATTACATCTCACCTCAGCTGTTCCTCGCTGAATTTGTCCGTAAGGATATTCATATCATTGAACAAGTTTCACCTCGTTTCCTGGTTCTTCTTTCGAGGTTCGTCCTCATGTTACCGCAGAATTGAGCATATTACATCTCACCTCAGCTGTTCCTCGCTGAATTGGTCTGTAAGAATATTCATATCATTGAAGAAGTTTCACGTCGTTTCCTGGTTCTTCATCTCGAGGTTCGTCCTCATGCAATCGCAGAATTGACTGAGCATATTACATCTCAATGGTAAGTAACAGTCCGTTGTATTTTTATTAAGCTTATATGTAACATTTTAACATTCTATAACCTTTGTGTTATGTGATACTTATATTATTTAAAATTTGCGAGATAAAAACAGAATCTATTCCATGCAATGATTCAGTTGATTGTAGTACACAATTTCGAGCTGAGCACACTCTTTTTATTAGAAATTACGTGTTTTCCTCATCTTCCACTGCGCAATTTTTACTTAAACAGTTCATTTATATTAAGAACCCGATAAAGTGACAATTTTTTGATTTTCATATAGGCTTACATTCATAACTTCAAAGTGACTTTTGATCAATTCGCAATCGCGTGTTCTTTGTTCTTTGTTCTTTGTTCTTTGTTATAGTCTTATGTCTATCACTCTTTCTGTAGCTGCCCACGCTCTGTATGTTGTCTTTATATACAGAAATATACCGATTCATAATCTTATGGTGATTTTCGCACGTATTCTAATAGAATAGAAACGCATATTATTTTCGATTTTTATTCATAGTTTTCATCAAAACATTCTCAGTTTCGAGCATTAAAGTGTGCTTTAAACCATAAGAAAAGATTTAATATGGGAAACTGTTATTATTGTTATAAATATTAGTAGTATTCTTATTACTAATATGGATTTGAGTCAAGTTTTTATGGGACTTGTTGTGGATGGGTCGATGGAATTCTCGGGGCCCGCATCTTGCATCCCCCACAGATTTTTTTTGCAGGGGAGATGACATCACAAAGAGAGAAAGCCTGGGATTGGGATAGCCTGGTGACATCGAACACACTCTCTAATCTACGATTATTACTAGTTATTAATATTATTCTTACATGTATCTTTTGTTTGCACCTGAAGTCAAAGCTAGTTGCCATCTTGGATGATAAGGATAAGTTATGGTTTTATTAAATGCTGTGGCTATTTGCCTTGCAGCCGGAAAGAGTCGTGGGACAGTTGGTCGTAAAACACTTTATACTTAAATAGAAGGCAATCCTTCAGCAAGGAATCTCGTGATAAGTTTTTCTTTTTTGTGGACTCAAATCAAGTTGATTGAGAAGGCATGAATGCTGTTTTCTCAATCTAATTTTGTCTCCTCGCTCTAATTCTATAGTAATTATACATACATTAACATATTAAACATTATTTAATGTTATCAATACATTTGCTTTGTTGATGCTTTTGCCTTATTTAATAGTCTACAATTTTTAATTTTTTTAGGAGAACCCAACAAAGTGGACATCACGAGGAACTGGGCAGTGCCCCGGTGGTTGCGGATACACTTATTCTAATGCATGGATGCCAAATATTTGCCCAAATTGTGGTTTTAAAATTGGCGGGAAGCACAAGCCCAAAGTGAAAAAGCCAAAATTAGACACAGACCCACCAAGCTGTGTTTTGATAGTTGAATCACCACAACTCAAGTTGTTTTCTGTTCAAATCAATTCCAAACACAATAGAGTGTTTGTAGTACAATCAAGCTCTGATTTTGTTTGTCACTCAGAGAAATGCAAAGAAAAGAGAGCAGTTCATGTCGCAAGTGGCATTCCCTTTTCATGTGAACATTGTAATCTGTTAAAGTCATTTTCCATGCCAACTTTGGCCAAGAACATACATGAAGATGACATTAAAAGTTACAAATGTGATAACTCAACTCAAAGATTGTTGTTGGAAGCCATTGAACCTCCTGAAGATTTTAGGCATGTCGTTGAAATTTCTCAAAGTTGTTATGCCATTTATCATCATGATGGTGCTTCCCAGGGCCCATCTAACCCCACGGGGTATTGTCATGTACAGAAGCGTGATGGACTGTTCCGCTGCACAAACAAGAGCTGTTCAAGGAAAAGTGGCAATAGCAAACAGTTGAAGTTGAGAACAATTTGTCCCCATCTGCATATTCTTTTTTGTGTTTTGAAATTGTCATCAGACTCAGGTCCAGTAAACACTGTATCTCCTTCAACATCTGGTGAATCCAGTACAGCCACATCCACAACAGTAACTGCTGAGCAAGAGGTCAGTGTAAGCAGAGGATCAACAATCAAACTTAATATGAGGAGGGTAATTCCGTACCCAGTACCTCAATATATGCTTTCTGCATGTCGAAGCTTGAGAGATGTTCCTCAATGCTTTATGCCGTCCAGCACAGAGTGTGAACTTTGTGGGAGTCCTCTTCTGGATTGCAGAAGGCATCCTGGTCAAGGACAAGAGGATTTGTCATACCTCATCACTCCATCGATTTTTCTTTCAGTTGAAATTAAGGTCAAATTCTGCTCAAACAAGAGCTGCAAAGCCATGCACCAAGCATGGCCTATCGACCAAGGTAACCTTTTTAATGACTGCTTGATTGTTTTGTTAGCTGCCTTTTGCATGGTTATTACTTTCAACAATAATTTCTCCCTAAAAGAGTTGCATGAACATTAATTCTTAATACATACATTAATGTTTAATATGTATCATTAGTAAGATTTTATTAAACATTAGACTAAGATTCTATTTAATACAGTAAAACCCCGGTAACTCGAACTCGGATAACTCCAACTCCCCCGCTAACTCGAAATGAATCTCAATTCCCTTCGATTTGACCCAACTTTTCAGTCATTTTTACTCGGTTAACTCAAACTCAGATAACTCGAAAACCCCGCTAACTTGAATTAAATTTCGTTTCCCTTTGAATATCAAAATTTACCCCTGTAACTCGAATTTCTGGTTGTTATAACTCACCACGGATGCCCATTGAGATATCACATTAGTTTCTTGTGAAAATAAGTTTAATTTGCACTGCATTGTACACCAAAGTGCTGAAAATCAATAAGCTATTAATTATTAACCTGGAAAATTGAATATTTTAATCGACCTTGAAAACTGGAAACCCGTTAACTTGAACAGTTTTTCATTTCCATTTGGAGGTCGAGTTACTGGGGTTCTACTGTACATTTCTTTGCAGGTACCATAGAATATGTATACGGTCTACATGTAGTTGAGTTTTGGAATCGTGCATTCCTCTTTTTTTTTAAGTGAAGTTGAACTCTCACAGTAAAAGATCACAAAAGATGATTTTTTTCACTTTCTCAAGGACTTTTCAACATTTGTGACAAAATCATTGTTGCTGTAGTGATCCTTGAACATTGGAGGCAGCTTTTCCAACGTGGAGTTCCCCTGAGTATAGCTATCAAAAGTGATCTCAGTGTCTGGAAGAGATGTAAAGAGGTAATGGAATTTTTGAGTTGTACAATGTATGAATGACTACAACAAAAGTAATTAAAGAGACATTGTTACTTATGAGATGACACTTTTAAATTTATTTGGGGTAATCTTTTTCTTGAAAGGGATTGTAGACTTTTCACTTGTTGATGGTTTTTTTTTTCTAAAATGTATCTGTATGGTTTGTGAATAAATACTTCAAAATTGAGTTTCTACATGTATTTCTATGTATTTCTACTTTTTTTTACATGTAGAAATACATGGAATAATAATGGGTACAGTTAATCATTGAGGGCTGTCATCAAGAGCCTGGGAATTAGGATTTCCTGCTGCTTGTTTTAATTGAAAAAATCCTGGCTATTTATTCCCCGTCTACTTGTTCTAATTTTCTGGCAACTTGAATTATTATTTACATTTTTGTTAAATGTTTGTCCTTTTTATTCTTAGGGTGAGCTCAGTAATAATGACCTGAGATATCTCAGTGCCTTATTGTACAATGGATTTTATGCCTATGAACTTTTATCCGAACAGTCCCAAGACAGTGTGATATGCGGTATATGTGGAGTGATTGGTCAAGTCTATTTCGGGGATGGTAATGAAAAAAATTGTTGCAGTGTTGAAATGGTAAGAGCACTAAATGACAACCATTGTGTATTATGATGTTGTTTTTGTAAGGGAAGCAGTTGTTGGATGTAAATGTCACCTTCTTTTAATTAGCTTTGCCAGAAGGTAATAGCTGTCATACAAACATTATACAGTATAGGTTGTAAGTCTTCAGTTAAATAATTGTTGTAGTTAATTACCATAATTATTAAATTACCATACCAAAAATATACCTGAAATAAAAAAAATACGACAACAAATGTCCTCCTAAAGAGTTTTTTTCCACTGAGAAATTGAAGCTCATATACTCGCCGTGGTGCACAGTGGAATGTGCAGTGTATTATGTGATGAAAAAAGAAAACACGGCCACTCTGGAAAAAATTGCTAAGACTCACTTGTTAAAAACCATGTGCTTGTTATTAATGTTTTTTATCAAATTATAAATTTCCCAGGTTGATTATACAAAGGCAAATAATTCAGAGGGAGGATGTCAACCACCATCACTGGAGACATTTCTGCATCAGATGAAGGGTGTGTTTGTGGAGAGATTAACCTATGCCAATTCAAAGCAAGACATTTCAGTTATTGCCCAAAAACTACCCCCAATTATTGCACCTTCATTGCGAGCTGATAGGGTGTTTAACACCGAGATGGAGAAGAAGAGTGTATACTTGGAAGGGAAATTCTTTGAGAAGGAGCACATTAATGGTAAGTTCAACATTGTATGTTCACATGCACTGTCATTCATACCTTTCTT
Organism: Pavona decussata; assembly: GCF_977016875.1. Taxonomy (NCBI): domain Eukaryota; kingdom Metazoa; phylum Cnidaria; class Anthozoa; order Scleractinia; family Agariciidae; genus Pavona; species Pavona decussata. The sequence continues at coordinate 478,853 of NW_028145507.1, read as the reverse complement.
TTTCATGGAAAATGTTTCAGTTGCGATTATACTTTAACCAAAAAAAAAAAAACATGAAATAAATTGATATGGACCTTTCACAATTTTTAATCAATTTCTCCTCATAATGACTTTTTCAATTTTGGTATACCATATTTATTCCATTTATAACAGCCCCACTTCGAATAAGCGCCCACCCTGAAAGCCCAAAAAGTTAGTAAGCGCCCACCCTCAAACAAGCGCCCACTCTGAAGGCCAAAAACTTAAACAAGCGCCCACTAACCCCTTCCCAACAAAAAAAGTGTCTGTACTAACCCAGGGTGAAGATGAGCGTCAGTTCTGTTAGATACAGTTACATTGTAAGTCAATGAACTTTTAGATTGTTTGTTGCTTGTTCATAAAATAATCGCACTGAATTGGCAAAGCGGCACACTTGTTGCACTATATAAGCATATATTTTTAGGTACGAGGTGGCCTCAACTATATAAAGCCTGGTGGTTTCTAGAGGTCACCTCGCCATAAATTAACCACTCAATGAAAATAAACGCTAAAGACTAAAGACATGTTAGCTCTTGCACTTAGTTTTGTCTTGTTGAAGTGAACTTAACTTGTTATCCCCTATTTTTGTTATTCTCTAAAAATGTTCCCACTTGCCGAAAATGTTAGGAAAATAATAAGCGCCCACCTTCGAATAAGCGCCCACCCTCATGTGCCCAAAATTAAATAAGCACCCATGGCCGTTAATCGATTAAATACGGTAGATGTCTGGTAGATTGATATCACATAGCTACATATCCAGTAAGTCTTTCAGCCCCTTGGTCCATTTCTTGAAAGTTGTGATTCATTCACAATATGCTATCATTGTCTTTTTATCTTTCTTGATTTTTATTAGGGGACCCAATGCTTTTGCACCACATAATTAAAAAACTAAACCATTGGATATGGCTTCTTTGGAATCCTATACTGAACAAGAACTCCGGGCCATCTGCAGGGAATGCAAAATTGACAAGATTGGAAAGTTGTCAAAGGTACCCGGCAGGTTCTTTGCCACTTAACTTGTACTCATTCAATTAAATTGTTAACTGTTTAGTTCATCAGTCAGGGACTTTCCTCTACTATTCCTTCCCCAATAAAGATTGCAGACTGTGGTAACCACTCGAAATGTATGGGAATGTATAAATGGATACGTAGAGATATGTTAAGATAATTGTATTGGAGTCAAAACGCAAACCAGGACTCATTCAATGAATCTTCATTTTCCCCAACTCCAGTTATGATTTGGAAGCGGGGTACTTAGTGACTGGTATAGAAGTGAATATCTAAAAATATGTTGTTGTCGATATATCATATTTTCAGTTTTCATTCCAGAAGATCAATAATTTTGCACACAATAATGTCTGTCATAGCGCAGGACAGAATTTAACTTAAAAGTCACTTTCCTAAAATTTTATTTTAAAGATCCACGTGCATTCTCCCTTTGTTTCACTTCCAACTTACAAAACCTTTCAGATTAATTTTGTTCCTAGCCTGTGTATCCTCATTCATCTTCCTTTGCCATTGGGATTGTGCTATATTGGTTACTGAAACCAAGATGAAAGATCTTAATAAGGCTAATTGAATACTGCTACTTTTGGTCAATTTTTGTTGATGTTGTTGTTGTTTCCACAATGTAACAACTTATGTGGAAGGATTTTTTTTAAATGTATGTTAATTGCTGAATCTGACAGCCTCAGCTGATTTTCATCTATTTTATCAGGCTCTGCTTATTCAGCAACTTCAAGTGTTGTATTCCTCACTTGTTACTGGTTCTTCACCATGTCATGGATTCACGCATGTTGCTGGTAATACTGGTGGATTTTACCACATGGTGTGCCGCCATGGGGTGAGTGACTTTTTACTACCTTTTAATTTTTATTTACATAGTTCAACCAATTGCAGCTGGGTAGTCCCAATGATTATTTTAACTTTGATATTCAGATGTGTTGTTATCGATTTGCATGTTCATATTGTTCAATAGACTGTGAGAAGTCTCTCTTTTGCTCGAAAATCTGTAAGCAAGAGTTGCGTTGGCGGAAGTTCAACTCATGCAACTTTGATGCCCAAATTCTCTCGGTTACAGATTTTCGGGCAAAAGGGAAACTGCTTGCAGTAGATTCTTTTTGTTACCTTTTTGGACTGGGACTCATTGTTCATGCAGCTACTCCTTGAAGTCCTTACTCCTTGAAAAGCCCTGAAATTTAATTCTATATTTCAAGGTCACCTGAAAAGCCCTCGAAAAGAAGAGATTTTGTAATTTTGTTAGGTTGTTTAACTGTAACCAGCCTATAATATTTGTTGACCACTGATCTCCACCTTGAACTGTTTACTACATTTCCTTTTATTATTTCCAGACCACTGTGGCATCCAAATTTCTTCTTCTCCAGGAGTCAGTCCGTAACGTGGCAGATTTGTATTTGTCATTGAAATACCCTCCTGTTGTTCTGGTGAATGACACACCTTGTGGTTTTGCCCGTCACATTGACCTGAGGGAACCTACAGTTGCTAGTGAACTTTGGGGCGATCATATTGGTTGTTTTGAGAAACCACACCCCAAAACACAGCCGAACCAGGTACAAAATGATTTGTTGTTTTAAGCCTTGATTTCACTATAGAATGTCAATATTTGAAGTTTGTCCACATAGCCTTAAGTTTACAACTGTAACACTGTAACTGTTTAAGAATACTCCAAGGGATTTTCAGGTGTAGAAATTGTTTATTTTTTGGTTGTTTTGTTTTCACATAGGTTAGCATCCCTCAAATTGTTCCTTCAGAATTTAGTTCGGCCATCAACCTGTCTCAAGAAAGACTCATCGAAGACTATACAAACCCTCTAAATCACCCATTAACTGGCTCATCAAGAAGATATGTTGTTGGTGATCGATTTCACACCACCACAAACCCACACAAATCACATTTGTGTGGGTTCCATGATATCAATTTATGTCTCCAGTTGGATACCATCAAGACAAGCTACCAAGAGTGTCAGAATAACAGCAAAAATATTAAGCGTCTGAGGTGTTCCACAATGCAGTCTTTCCCTGTGCATTTTATATACAATTATTTAATGGACTTTTATCACAATGAGGAAATTGTGGAAAAGCAACGAGAACAGTTAACATCAACTTTGAAAACAGATCAATCGCTAAAAAGAGATAAATTCCTTAGGTTTGTTGTGGTGAGTGAATAGAGTTTAACTCTCTTTATATTTTCTATTTGAAGATTAAAAGAAGGTTAAGGTCAGTAGTAGAAGACAAACTCAGGTAGTTGTGGTTGTACCGCGTGTGATGGAAATCTCAAAACCAAACCGTGTTGTTAAGCATATTTCTTTGCATGTGCACTATAATGTCTTGCCTTGCCTGTTTTGTTGTGTTTTGTAACAAACGCAAAAAATCTACTCTTTGCTAGGTGGAGGGTGGCATGGAATACAGGTTAGGATCGAAAAATGAATTCAATTATCTAGTAGGTTTCGGATTGGTCAGTTTACTAATAATGGGCAAACAATTTATTTGGACACGCGTCTATTCATACCCTTTATTGATATTAAAATTATGTTTGCTTAAATAAGAAACAATGGAGTTGACTTGCGACAAGGTGTGATTTTTTTTTTAGCGGTAATAGAGTTAACGCTAAAAACGTTTGTTTACCGGGATTCGTATCCCGATAATCAACGTCTATTGAATTGAAAAGACAAAGGGTGTGATTTTTGTTTATCAAGCAGGGAGTTTTAACCTTCACACATTCGTGAAGCTTTTATCAATTCTTTAAGTGAAGGTTTGAATAACGGTCTCATTTGCCACGCGCCTTTGAGACATTTTTGTAGTGAAATGGTGAAACT